>NC_047022.1:6384533-6684533 GCF_902652985.1 Pecten maximus | reverse complement strand
AGGGAATTTCTCCAGATCTATACTCTCTCTCTATATATATATATATATAGCATTGGATAGGGTCTAGTAAGTAATAACGACGGTATAAACCAATATAGGTACCTGATCCTAACAATATATATACATGTAGCATTGGTATATAGATAGACGGAGGTCAAACTAGTAACATCGTCGGTTGGAATAATTCAATAGCGAATGCCTTGTACTGGCAGAAAGACCCAAATGAAGGGATATTATGCACGGTTATGGGGCTCTGAAGGCTAATCAATAATTAACTGAATGTTTACGATAATCGTATAGATAAATTACCTTTTGTTGTGTAAACTGTGTACTATATGTTTAGAGAGACACGCGGATTATGTAAAACACTAACAAGGTCAAATCAAAGGTCACATAAAGTTCGCGAGATCATATGTTGGTCATGAATGGCGGCCTGTCACTATTGAGCAGGTAAAATAAACATCAATTCACACAATACAAGGATATGGCATAGAATGTTACTATTTATAGCAAATTCGCAATATGAAAGCATGTCAAAGGTGTTTAGCTGGCTTATAATCTAAGAATAGTACCAAAGTCGCACAAGATATTAACACCTTTTACGCAAAATTTGATACAGCGCGTCAAAGATGAATTAAATCGCACCATAAGTTAATGATAAGGGCCTATCGTGATAAGACCTATGAGAGGGCCGACAAAACCTCAAAATAGGTCCAAAAATGTCAAAATATTGATGGGAAGTTGTAAAGGTACCGTAATTCAATAAATGTCATTATTTGCAATATTGGTGCTCGCTAGTGCGCAAAAGTGGGAAAATTAAGTCAAAGTGTTGCCAAAATTTCAGTCAGCAAGACTTTCAGTGACGATAGTTTTATCAGAAGAGACCACGAATTTTCATATGACATTAAAGGATACCAGGGAATGGTTTAGGTGACCTTCATTGAATTCCCTGCAATTTGCCATATAAAGTCCGCATCTTTATTTCGACTTCAATAGTGGTTATTTACTACAAGAAGAATACACTTACTCTTCTAGAACACGTCTTAACCTTGCATCGGACTCCATATGATTCTATCTTTTTATATTGCTCATGTGTTTGCTGTTTGACCGGATTTTATTTTATGTAGGTATAAACACATATTTTGTTTTGACCTTGAAATGCAAATGGCGGCTGTGGATGATATTACACAAATATGGCATAAAGGGAGGCATTTAAGCCATTAAAAATGCTCCTATATCATACTTTTAAGGCATCTGATTATAGTAAGAATGACCACTGTAAGACAAATTGTCAAACTGGTGAGTTTTGGGCCTTTTTCAGAAATATTTATCTTTTACCCCAAACTCAACGGATGAACATTTTTTCCTAAAAACAGTTTTCCCGTCATGTCTAGACTTCTTTATAGTATCTCATAAGAGCATTTTTGACGTTTGAAATACCTTCTTATACGCCATAATTGTCTGATATTATTCACAACCGCCATTTGCATTTCAAGGTCAAAATACAAGCAGTGTTAATACATATCATAAAGCCAAATCTAGCCAAACCAATGCTCCTATTTTGTGCTTAAGACTCCAGTGAGCAAAACGACATGACTGTTTTGCGCAATAAATGCGATACATATGAGTTAATTATGTCCCCCTGAAACATGCATTTTTCTCATGTTTTGTTGAAATTTACGAACTACTGAACAAATTGAATGTCAACAGCAAGGATCACAGTTTGACATGATACATATCAAAATGTTATCAAGTTATTTCTATTAAATTGCACCCTAGTAGGGATGTATAGCCTTGTAAAATATCAACTGTTTTGGCTGGATTTGCTGTTTAGATGCCCCTTAAACAAACCGGCATTCTCTGGTAATGTAATTGAATTCTAATAAAGAAAACAAACAGCTTGAATGTGTTAATAATATAACCCATTGACGTTGACGGAGTGGCTTTGCATGAATATCCGGGTGTGAACAAAAAATACGAAAACAACTACGATATGCAAGTCAGACGATCCAACACACATACGATAAAAGGTTCGAGAACCCATTGTGTATCTGGCACATTTTATTATTGATTAGATGCGTCACAAATAGGTATACTTGTGTTACGTGCGTGTTGTTTATGATTTCAACGGCGTTTGAACGCTTGACCTCTGACCTTTCTCGTCTGATCTGCCGTTCCTTTCTACCTTCTGGCTTAGGTTCCAAGATAGGCAGCCGTAATTTAAAGTGGCTATATTAAGTTGATGTCCTTGACGCCATACACGGGGGACTGCGCCTCTGAATAAATTCTGAGAAAGAAGAATTACTTCGCCTAGTTGTAATTTGGTTGGACGAAGACACTCAAACGCCATCACTCTTTCACAGCGTGCGGTACGCCACGTGAACCCATCGTCCTCAATCTTGTTAATGATCCGATGTGCAAGTGCGTACGTTTTACATGCAAACATCGAGAAAAAAAAATTCCAACCTTGTTTCTAATTCAGCGATTTTGATCTTAGAAACCACACATAAACACCCTGCTACCGATGCCGTTTCTAACGTTGATTGCGTAACAGATAGCTATATATATACTCCTTTGATTAAAGGTTGGAGCAACTCTGGCCACTCAAGTAGGCTTCTCCTAACATAGTCCGCGCCAATTCACTGGCGACGTCATTCAGTTTGAAAACATCACGTTTTAATCGCCGCGAGCTCCTTACCACAGGACAGACATCTTAAGTTTGGTTTGAATTGGTATTACGGTCTTGATGTAGGCGATTTTTAGGCATTTGTTGGTGATCAAATAGTTTGAATAGGTAAATATGTTAGCTTCGAAATATTGCCATGCATCTCATATCAGCGTACATGCAAATTAACTGTTTCCCTATGAAAACAGACCGTTTGTCTACTATTAAAGTTAACATTTTCTCAAACACTGATTGTGGAGCAGCAATTTATATATATTAACGTAACCCATCAATTTTGATGTCAAGCCTAGATAGGAGAGCTATATTAGTGATAAAAAAGATTTCATCAGTTGTTTCCGTCCGTAATTAATTTTACCAATTTACTTATTTGGCCCGACCGCTTTGAACGCCATAAATGAAAGCGTCCTGAGTTGGAGTTGTAGGTCATTGACGATAGTCCTGTGATTAAATTGATTAAGAAATACTGATTGAGAAAATTTTTTGGATTTGACAAAACAAAAGTCGTCAAGAATAGATAAAGAATAAAAACAATAATAATGATAAGTTGTATTGATAAAATGAAAGCGTCTTAAGTTGGAGTTGTAGACCATTGACGATAGTCTTGAAATTGAATTGAGATAAATTTGTGGATTTGACAAAACAGAAGTCGTCAGAAATAAATAAAAAATAAAGAACAATTTTAATAAAACGTTATATTGATGGATAAATATCTCGTTGTTTCAACCTTCAGTGAACTGCATCAGAAAAAGAAAGGCTTTGCCGTGTTAATCACCGTTTGACATTTAATATCTTGTGAAGACGAGATCCCCAGGAGTCCGAGTCGATAAAATGTTGATTCCATAGGAATAACACATTAGTCGTCTCTTGGGAAAGTGATAAACAACAACAACAACAAAAACAATAACAAGTTCTATTTATAGAAAAACAGGGGTATACAATGTAGATATCACGTCCCTGATAAATTTATACGTATAATCAGTTTTGGTAACAGATAATGTTTTTTTTTCGTCTAAAAATCTCTTGCGTTCTCATTCCAATAGCTGATTTCTTCAGTCGATGTCCATGTGATAAATTGTAGGCCAGTCGCCCCGATTTCCGTCTTCTGCCAGGAATACCGGCTTGGTATTCGAAGGATTGATTTATATAGGAACTTTGATTTATAAAGAAAGTGATGCCATCGATTCTGCACAGGAAACAACCGGCTTGTGGAGGGCTGTATTCGGGAATTGATTTGACCCGCCGTTGTCAAGATATACAGTCGGAATGACAATGGGGAGGATCCGGCTGCTGGGAGTTGGGATGGAATCATAGGATATGGGTAGGACGGGGGACAATGGACAAGGGACTGTACGCATTGGAGGTGGTGCAGCAGTAGGACACGAAATGTACGGGCCACGGTCAGGAGGGGCAGAGGGTCATTGGAATTTAGTCCGGATAGAAATGAGACTTGATGATATTGAGGTGTGATCTGGGTTTGGAAGGTAAAATTGGGGAGGTGGTCAGATTTAGGTGGCAAAGCGGGCGATAGGTAAATTATACAATAGTATGGTGAGAGGAGGGTGTATTTCTAACTGTGATGTTATGTTATTTTAGTTTTCCTTGTGCGCAATGATAAGATATGTTTCATCATAAAAGAGGTCTAATAGTTAGCACGGTCTAACTCCTTAGATTATTTGTTAGATACAGATAAAAACAATGATGGTATACATCTCGTGACGAACTAGTGTTTGTGTTTTGACCTCCTTAGTCCCGTAATGTATCGGTACCGTTAGTCATTCCTAACACATTGTACATTGAGGTCAACAAAGGATATCCGAATATTATCATGTGTTTGTATTTATCTCAATATAACGTCACTCGTTTATATATTTAAAATGTCTGTATATAAGTCAGTACAACGCCACTGGTTTTATACACTAAAATCTCGTTTATATACAGTAAAACCTTGATATAACGCCATTCGTATATACAGTAAAACCTTGATATAACGCCCCTCGTTTATATACAGTAAAACCTTGATATAACGACCATAGTTTATATACAGTAAAACCTTGATATAACGCCCCTCGTTTATAAAGTAAAGCCTCGATATAATGCCCCTCGTTTATATACAGTAAAACCTTGATATAACGCCCCTCGTTTATATACAGTAAAACCTTGATATAACGCCACACGTTTATATACAGTAAAACCTTGATATAACGACCATAGTTTATATACAGTAAAACCTTGATATAATGCCCCTCGTTTATATACAGTAAAACCTTGATATAACGCCCCTCGTTTATATATAGTAAAACTGTGATACAATGTCCCTCGTTTATATGTAATAAAACCTTTATATAACGCCCCTCGTTTATATACAGTAAACCTTGATATAACGCCCCTCGTTTATACACAGTAAACCTTGATATAACGCCCCTCGTTTATATACAGTAAAACCTTGATATAATGTCCCTCGTTTATATACAGTAAACCTTGATATAACGCCCCTCGTTTATATACAGTAAAACATTGATATAATGCCCCTCGTTTATATACAGTAAACCTTGATATAACGCCCCTCGTTTATATACAGTAAAACCTTGATATAACGCCCCTTGTTTATATACAGTAAAACTGTGATACATGTCCCTCGTTTATATACAGCAAAACCTTTATATAAATACCCCTCGTTTATATATAGTAAACCTTGATATAACGCCACACGTTTATACAGTAAAACCTTGATATAACGCCCCTCGTTTATATACAGTAAAACTGTGATATTATGCCCCTGGGTTATATACAGTAATATATCGATATATTGCCACTCATTCATATGCAGTAAAATCTGGATATAACGCCATTTGTTCATATTCGGAAAAAAACCTTTGTATAACGCCCTCCGTTATTTACAGTAGCACCTCAATATAATGCCTATATCTGGATTTTAACACCTGAAACGTCTAACAGCAGGATACAACTTAAATCAAATTTTAATTCATCGTATTATGTATCTGTGTAAAGTAATCGACCAGAAAGAAATGTAAAAAAAATTAACAGCGAATTTAAAGGTCACATTTAAAATTGCATTCATCGTTTGATTGGGGAAATCTACAACATTGGACTATTTATAGCACAATGTTATGACAAATGTTTGCCCGTATAGACGGCTTCAATCTATTTATAGTAATTTTACGGGTTCGTGACCTGGTGGAATAGACTCTTTATCTCTTCACCGTACGGGGAAAGATATGATGTTATCGTTGATAGTTTCTTTCGAGAAACTCTCTACTGACTGAAACACTGAAATACATATATACGGATTCGTTAGTGTAGCATGTAGGTCTGTGATGATGTATTGTGTGTTCGATATTGATATGTTTCTGAGCTTATAGACGAAAAAAACATGAATTAATTTTCAAAGTGATTTATTTTTGGAAATGTCTAGCAGAATAGAAAAACGTCGATAGAAATGTCAGACGGAGAAAAAGCGTGCTATAAAATGCATCATCTAAAGCGATGGATTGTCGGCAGCCAAGCCGATGAGTTTCCGGGCACTTTCCATTGTTTATGGCAACTTAATGATTAATTTCGACAGATTTTATCCGTTTATGCTATTTACAGGTGTAAGAAGGTTTATGTAGATTGAAGAGTGCAATCATGCTGTTTACGAAAACCAAAATGACACGAAAATCCCACCAGTCGTTTACTTAGTGCTGTTTTGAATTGTAAATGGAATTATGAGATTTGACTCGATCTGATCACGGAATAAGACGAAGCTGCATACCCAGTCGCTAAGTATGGATAATCCTCTAAATGTATTGCGAAAATGTTTTCGTTGTGGCTGTTAATAATGTGGCTTCGCGCAATAAGTACAGAAAATGCAAACATAAACGATTCAAATATAAAAACAAAATGCCAACGTGATCCAAGCTTCAAATTAATTTCAATTCCATTCAGTTTTATTCCTCAGGTTTGTTAACTTATTGGACATTTATTAATTACTACTTAGAAATGATAAACACGGATATGTATTGTACATTCAACAAACATTATCGCCCCTACATAATTATCGTTCATTCATCTTCTTTTTCTTCTTCTTCTTCTTCTTCTTCTTCTTCTTCTTCAATTAGAAATAAAGAGCAAGGATGGAAACATCATCATCATCATCATCACCATCACCACCACCACCACCACCACTCTCATGATGTACAAGTACCATACCTACGGTCCATATAATACATTGACCTTGGACTGGAAATTCGTGACAAGTCCCTGTGCACTGTGCGTAATTTCAGTAGGGTGATATCGGATATTAATATTTTATACATTATTTCATTTCCCCCCTTGAGAACTATCTGCTTCAACTCGTAATCATAACTTCAGGTAGTGAACGTAGTTGGGGAAGGTAAACTCCTTTTGAAGCTAACATCATTATTGATTTGCTTAGGAAAGTTTGTTTTTGTTGTCTGAAGAGATTAAAAACAAAGGATTTTATTTTCCTGTCTTCATATCTCCCAAGCAATGCATAATTAGAATTCATGTAAATCCCTTTGTTGTTATAAAATTACCAAGCATCCAAAAAAAAATATGGAATTAATTAAACCATAAGGTTTACGCAATCCAGCTTGATTTCCGGGACTACTCCTGCGGATTACAACATTTTTCACCCATCATCAAGATTCGATAATTACTAATATTAGACTATTTCTGGATTTAAATTAAAATTTTTGCCTTTTGTAAAATGTTAAAGCCTCAAATAAAATATCGAATGTGTTTAAGTTATAATTTAGCATTAAGGTAATCTTTGTTGATTTTTTAACTTTTTAAACATTATCGACAAAGATACAAAATATGTGACACAGGGACTTGGTGCACATGCATAACCCACGGTCTATATATATATAAAGTCTGTTTTTTTGTTATTTTTTTAATACATTTACCTTCGCAAGGACAGATTTAAATTTCTTATATACTATATATAAATATATATGTATAGCACAGATAATATATATAATATATATAATGTCTTGTGTCACATGGTACCGTCATAGATAAGCGAAACGCGTGGTCCAGAAGGGGGGAGGAACTCTTGTCTTTGAGTTTCAAAAATATATTATTCTAAGATATTGACTAATCGTTTTAGATGAGAGACATGCTGATTGGCTGATTATTTAAGCAGAGCGAATCCTATATTCGACTCGGTATATTGAAATTCCCATATACGTCAGCTTCCCATTAAATCAATTAGCGATATCAATCTCATACTTTATCAGAAATTATCAATATTCTTAAATCCAGAATTAACAAATAGCCGTTACAGGACGATTGTATAAAGGCGCCCGTGATCCCGTTTCGTTTGACCTTTCTGCACTGTAAATAAAAGTCCCGGGTCACCAGATAGCCTATCGCGCTACTCTGCTTCATCCAGCATCGTGAAATTAATTAGATCGTTGGATTGACAAATCAATCATCCATGTAATTAGCAGGAGAGTTGTACATACAGGATATTGGCCCGTACCTCCAAACACAGTAATCCTGCTTGGTAAGCAAACAAAAATAAATGTTAAGCGTAATAAATGAGTGATTTTTTTTTCATTATTTATTTATCATTTCTGGACTAAGATTTCGTTTGATTTTCAATTTTGTGTTTATTTATTCATTTTGTTATGTTTTCCTGCTTCCCCCACATATGTCGCTTAATAAAAAAAAAGGAGGGGGGGGGGGGGGGGGGGGTACATCTATTGGAAATTGGCAAGGCCGTTTAAAACCATTTTCAACACTTTCGACATACAGTAACGACAAAATGAAATGTGATTTTTTTTTTCATTTATTTATTTATTTTATACGTCATCTATATCAAATTTAATGGAATGATTTTTACGATAGGAAAACATTATTATTGTTAGTATAAAATAGAAATTCAAGGCGTAACGAAACAGTAACATCTGTCCTACAGTAAGTGTGGCACGATGGCCGAGTGGTTAAGGTGTCCCAACACTTTATCACCAGCCCTCCACCTCTGGGTCACGAGTTCGAACCCCCGTGGCGCAGATACCTGGTACTGAGCGTAGGCCGGTGGTGTTTCCGGGTACTCCGGCTTTCCTCCGCCTCCAAACCTGGCTGTAAAATAAAATGAACCAAGTCATTCAGTACCGACGTTACGGAAAACAAAAATTAATAAGACATCAAAGTTTACAATAATCAGTATAAAATAACATAATCTTTAATCACAAAATTCGACTTTGAAGTCGTTCAAATGTCTCTGCAAATTACACCTAATTGCTGAAACTATCGAAATTAAAATTTATCTTCAAAGTGAACGATAATGGCATCTTTTCTCGTATAAAGTACCTTGAAAAATGGATGAAATTGAATCGGTATTCTGTGATTCAGATACCGATAATCAATTCATTTACTTGCTATAGATATCCTCCGTCCCTTCTTCCACTTTCCCATATCTCTTCGTATCTCGATTAAGCCGATACCATGCTCGTTATGAACGCTAATTATAGCTTATTATCTCTGAAACCAAATATAAACGCCTAATGTCAAGGTATAAAGTTAAGTGTTCGGAAGCTCATTACAATTTTTCCATCGATGAAATAGACATTGTTCTATCGCATTTGGAATACTAATGAGATTTACTTACCTGAAATAGATTTTAGTGGTCAGATAATTTCTCTTTGCGTGTGGGTTTATGCGAGCAATACACCCATCCCGCTCACGTCTTCATGAAATATGTAATGTCATTAAATGTTCTGACAAAATTTTATGAATTCTGCCGCTCATACGACCATTATATCAGTATGTATTGAAACTTACTAGCTATATTAGATAAAATAATGATATAGCAATTTTTATAAATAACAAATATCACAAAATTTGGCATTATCATTGCGAGGGATTTCTAAAAATAAAAATTAAAAATGACACCACTTAACAGGTATATATATGTGGACATATATGACCACAGTTTCTGTATTTGTAAACTTACTGAGGGGGCGTTAATTGAAACAGGGCATTTACGTCCGAGATTTTAAAGCGTCTGTTATTTGTGACAGTTAAAAATCCTATTTGTGAGTTTAAATCAAATGATTGTTAGTAAAATAATTCGACGATCTGTCAACAGCTTCCCATTTTTTAGCTGACTCACGATCGGTATTTCCCATGTGCCGTATCTCATCTCTATCAACGACAAATTTATCTTGCTTATTCACCAGACGGCTGAGAGTAAACAAAATACATCCATACGATAGTTAGATCTAGCCAGAGAGATAGACAAGTGTAAACAGGCCGGGGGTATATTTAGGATAAAGGATTCTAATTGTTCATTTATGAAAACATTTCATGTTGTAGGTGTGTCTCGAATTTATCCCATCTGTTCGTTCGTGATCGCCTGTACTTGATTAACCCCAATCCCTAGTCTACATAGATATATAATAACGTCCTGTAGGAAATGCATTCGTGTACAGTTTGCATGATAAATTATCTTTAGAGATATTTCCTGTTAAGGATATATGCTACTTAGCCAAATTGGTATCTCAAAAGAATCTAGTTACATAAATGACACGAGGAACACAAGAAACTATGACATATATAAAATGTACGCAAGAAATGATGACACATTTAAAAGTACACACAAAAACTATGAGAAAATATAAAAGCAAAAGCCTAGATTAGATTTTTTCCTTATATCAGATAATATGTTATCTCGTGGTAAAATCTAATCGACAGAGTCACGGTACAGATCAGATCATTCATCTGCAAAATAAATAAAATGATACAAACGAAATGATGAAATTGAACCCTAAGGTACTTATAAAACTTACATCAGTCTCAAACGTTTTATAAAAATCGAAGGGATCGTAATTGATTGAAGTATTTTATAAAGTTTTGCTCAAACAAAGAATGCATATCGGGAAAACCATGAATGATTATCTCACATTTTCCAACGATGTACGTTAAATGACATTCGATTATCACTTTGCGACGAGAATTTGAGGGGTTGTAGATATCTGCCAATACGTAGGTAGGCATCACAAACAATTTGTGTTTTATTTCAAATGTACAGTAAAAAATATTATTACAGTTTCCGTGTTACTAATGGCTGTATTCGTCTCTTTCAGATATATTTTGGGAGCACGTGCAAGAGCGGAAGTCGACAGGAAGCAGAAAAGAGAAGCGGATGCATAAATCTGAGTCAACCTCTGACCACTAGAGGGCGTTGGGGTTCTCCACATCTTTGATCAGAAATGAACAACTACAGTCAGTTCTTGGTAGGAAGCTGAATGAATATGGAACCGGACCGTCTCTCCAGAAGAGCATCATGTATAAACACTGATATAAATTATGATGCCAGAAAGTATCTCACGTCATAATGGCAATGACAACACAATAACATGTGACGTCACGATGACATGTGACGTCATAATGGCACATAACTTCAGGATACCAGAACGTCGATCGATGATGAATTACGTAAGATATACATGAAGCTATTCAATATGTAATCCTCCTCGAATAAGCAGAGACAGGAAATCGATTTCTATAAGTTTTGAGCAGACGCCGGAATTGATTTTTGTCATCTGCTTCCCTATGAGATATCTGGCCCTGAGCGTGACAGGAATGAGAGAGGGTGTGATCTACTTTGATGTGAATAAGTCATATCAGCCTTTTATAGAAATAATGTCGTTGCGGTTATATTTTGATACGTACAACCCCCTTGACTGTGGTCGTCTAGCATACACTCTTTGTAATTTACAAATACCATATTTTTAGACTTAAGGATGTTTGCTTTCTTATACATTATGCACGTGACTTTGAACAATAGTTGTTGCATTTTAATATCATGTTAAATTTAATTATTTAATTAATTGCGATAAAATAGATGTTCAAGACAAAATTGTCCGTCTCAGAATGTTTTCATTGGGTACTCTTTTGCAATAAACACACAAATACACAACTTTTTTTTAACAACATCAATCGTACTGCGTATGGCAGAGAGTAACAGGAAATTGATCCAACAACAAAACAATTTTAAAACCGATTCCGGTAACTGGACTCATTTATCCGGATGCTTAGTTAGTTGGAATTTGTTTCGGGGGAGAGGGAGACAAATCCCGACTCTATGACGGTGCAAATGAATAGTTCGATTCAAAGCTAGCCCTTTGGGGATGACAACGTAGCAACACAATTTTTAAAAAAGAAATCAAAAATGTACATATTGTTTTCGGGTCCGGAATAATGATTTTGTGTTGTTGAAATAATCAAAGATTATTGAACTTTTTCATTATCTCTTATCTAAATATGATACCAAGCCAATCGCAGTGGAATTAATATTCACAAATGCATTGTTTTAAGCATGAAATAAAATCCATTATTATCTGCAATTAGTCGTAATTTACAGTAGGTTTGCGATTTCTTCAAAAACTTTATTCTTGAGAATTTAATTTTGCATGTAAGACATCTATCCTGTTCTCAAGATCTGTTATTGCTTTTTTATGCAGGGTAACCAACTTGAAAACATTTTTTATCGAAGTAAAAACACGTTACAGTAATTTTAATTGTCTTCAATATTAGAAAATTTGATTAAAATTCGCTGCATGCTTATTTTTAAACTATCAAAGTACGACCGAATGAAGTAGAATTGACGCCTTATCTGAATTTAAACTCTTTATCAAAACGACATAATATGGGATTTTGATGAAAAAATAGGTTTTAACCGTACACATGCACTTTAAGTTTTCAATCGCAGAAATTTTAATAATATGAACTTTAATTATTTTATAATTGAATTTAGTTAAAAGTGTAATCATCGAAATATGTTTTGCAGTTCCTGTTCTTCAGTGAACAGACTTAATCTCTCAAATCGATTTTTTATTTCAAATATCTTATTAACCAGGAGAAGTTTTTAAAGTTGATTTTAAGAGTTGTCAGGCTCCTAAATTCATATGATATCCATCCCTGTCCACTTTCAACAGGTAAACTAAATATCATAATCCACCTGATAATTGTATGGTTTTCGTATGTTCAATCATTCAAATTGATGTAATATTTGTCATGTTACAGTTACAATTGAAAATGAATTTGATGATAAAAAGTGTTCATCGAGGTCTAAAGATATTGAGTTTGTATCAATTTTACCATTATGCTATTTTTCACTGAGGCACCTCTCAATGAACATATTTCATTCACGTGTATATCGTATCATGAAATGATTAAGGCTGTGAAAATAGATTATATATGTGTTATTTTTAACATAAAATCAAAATGTTATTTTTAAAAATGTAATACAAATTGATGATGTTTTTGATAAGTATATGAGCAGTAAAGCGTTGTGATGAGACTAATCGTGCGTACATGTGTAGGATGATTTGTGAAATTGAGCGAAGATGATTGAAAATGAAACTTTGAATCAAAAATGAAAGTTTCTGTACATACAACACATCAAGCTATAAACATTGTAATTTTGCGCTTTTATTTCAACTGTCAAATTTTGAATTATTAAATCGTGATGAAATATTTTTTGATGCTACAAAATTGTGATATTGCCATAATCAAAATATGTAAGCAAGTGTACGATGATGTAAGTATCTTTGTGGCATTGTTATTTCCCATGACTAATGTTTCTCAATGATATAAAATCTCATTGCCTGTGGAGATTATAAGAATTTTCTAGGAGAATAACTCTAGTTGGCATTAAGGGTAGTAAGTCGCGTTCGCATGATTTCTTAAGGACAATAATTCTCGCTTGCATGGTTTCTGAAGTACAATAAGCCACGTTAAATCGGTCTCTCACTGTAAACGGGGAAATTCACGCTTATTACACGGAGTCCTTTCGATCGTGAAAACTACCCCGCGCATATAATTTGGCACCAATTTGCGTTATCTCGAACTACAAATGGGTGGATCAATCGCGAATTTAACCCCCGTGAAAATAACCACGTTTACAGTAAGTCTCGTTCTCGTGGTATCTGAAAGACATAATAGCCTTGGTTGCATGGTTTCTCAAAGACTATAAGTCTCGGTTGCTTGGTTTCTCAAGGACAACAAGCCTCGTTACAATCTGTTTCTCAATGACATTAGGCCTTGTTCACATTGTTTCTCAAGAACAGCAAGTCTCGGTTGCATGGTTCCTGAAGGACAATAAGTCTCCGTTCACATGGTTTCTCAAGGACAATAAGTCTTGGTGACATGGTTTCTAAAAGACTACACCTCTCGTCCACATGGTTTTCAAGAAAGCCAATCTCGGTGGCATGGTTTCTCAAGGACAGCAAGTCTCGTTGCAATCGGTTTTTGAAGGACATTACGTCTCTATTGCATGGTTTCTCAAGGACAATAAGTCTCGAATGAATGGTTTCTCACGGACACCAAGTCTCGCTCAGGGGCAATACGTCTCGTTCGCACGGTTTCTCCAGGACAACAAGCCTCGTTACAATGGGTTTCGGAACGACAATAAGTCACGTTTACATAGCTTCAGTAGTACAATAAGTCTTGGTTGCATGGTTTGTGGACGCACAAGGATCATCAAGAACCTTTTTTTTCAGGTTACCTTAAATGCTTTGATCTCAATAACATTATTTTCACTGTGAATTATATAGGATAAGACATATATTAACTCACATGGTAGTTAAAAATCGCCTACCTGTACATGTTGTGTCCAGTTTTTATCGTCATCAGTTGTGAAATGGCACGGATCAAATTGATGTTAATTAAGGTCAAAATCGTAAAGATGACCGGTACATAGCTGGTGTTAATCACAGGAGTACACGTTCATTGAGCACTTTTGTTTCTTTTGATTTTCTCTCTTGAGCTATTAAATTATTTGTTCCAAGATAAAGGTATCGACTGCCAGAGGATTACTAAATAAATGCATCAGATTAGATATTAGAATAGATATAATAAAATGTAAGGTCGAATCACCGTGATGTGTGTTGCTTCAGCGACGCGGTGGTTTGTTTGTGAGAAACCACCGTGACTTATAGGGGTGGGGGTTTTGTCAATAACTAAATGGTGTGTACTGTAATAAGTTGTGACCAAGATGTGATATAATGAATTGTGATGAATATTTGATAATTGTTTGACGTTGTAATATGATAATGATATATGATGCACTGTTGTGGTATACTTGTGACTAAACACTTGTACTGTTAACTAACTTATGAATGCTAGTAGTTAAAAGGCTCGTTAGTTCATGTGATCGGAGTCACGTGATAGTTTAAATAAATTATTGTTACATTATACAAACATGATTGTGGTTGTTGTTATTAAAAATGTAACACAGGATTTATTCTGAAGACGCTTTTTCATTTTCCTTGATTTGGAAATGTTTTCATCCAAAATAAAAGCAAAGTTTACAAATTTATTTTCGAGAAGGCGAAATTTCGAATTTCAAAATCTTAACAGGATGCTGACGTTGTTAACAGGTGTTCTGGTTATGATACATTAAGACGAATCAGTGGAATCCCCGAAATCGAGATCTCTCGGTTATGCAGTCAGAGGAGTCATATAAATCGAGATATCCCGATCATGACGTCACTGCAGTCGTAATAATCGGGTATCCCGAGTATGAAGTCACCGAAGTCGTAATAATCGAGATATCCCGATCATGACGTCACTGGAGTCAAAAAAATCGAGATCCCGAGTTTGAAGTCACCGAAGTCGTAATAATCGAGATACATGTATCACGAGTATAAAGTCAATGGAGTCTTAAAAATTGAGATATCTGGAGTATTCAAAGTGTCCGAATATATTTTGTATAGAATTGTTATTATCGGAGTTCGATTTACCAAATTTTGATTATACAAACTTTCGAAATAAATGTTATTACGATTATTATATCACAAAAACCGTACAATGTATATCTACTCATGCAATATATGTTCAAACAATGCCGTAGTCTGATAACGCGTGTGACGTCACAATATACCAGTATATATTTCGGACAATTTGAATTGGAGACAATAACTAGGATTTTTTATAGGAAAATCTGGAAAATGTTGAAATGTTACATTACCCAGTCAGACCTGTTTTACCGGAATTTAATTTCTGCTGTAGATATTTCTATAACATTATAAATATGTATCTATATTCGTTGGATTTTTATTTTCGCGCTGTATTCAATAGCACACGTATATAGCGAAATTAAATCAACCGCAAAAAAATTACCAACTATACAGCATTACATTTTAGGACTCAAAATGTTCTTCATTTTTATATTTGTCGATGGCGCAATACCTTTAAATTGTAAGAAAATACATGACAGTGTCGATCGGTAAATCCCTCTGAATTTGAAATCAGAGACTCTAAAAATGTTTCTTGAAACCGCTATGTGATATTTTCCTTCTGTGAAATTTTCTTTTCTTGAAGGTTACCCAAGTTTCTATAACCTTTGGTGGGAACATGTCAAAAATGCCAATGTCAATTCTTTTCTCCTGTCGAGGGAGTTTTTATTGAAATAGCCAATGAAGACTGAAGGAACTTAGACGTCTTCAAGATACCATTACGAATGATTAATTCTGCCATGTTGACGTTTATATGTTTTGAGGCTTCATTGCTACGTCACTGCTTCTAATTTCATAATCATGACGATGATTATTTTTTCCTACTCTCAAATGGTGTTTGTTGACGATAATGATTCCTTTTCGGAATTGGATATCTTAATTTTCCCCCTAAAGAATCTTGGTACTATTCCCTTTGATAATATTTTATCAGCCATTTATCGAGTTTGAATTGTTTCTTTTTCTTTTTATTTATTTATTTTTTTTATTTATTTATTTTTTCTTTTCGTTTTTTTTATTTCTATAAGAAGTCAATATTTGTTCTGAAATTGAGCAATATTAATGCAACATTACTCGATGAGATTGCATCTAGCGATCAAGAATTGAATGTAAATATAAATAATCTTCGTTCCTATTATGGCACATTTGATGGTATAGTTTTTGTACCATTTTCTGCCTAAAGAAAGGAAAACAATTCTAGACAAATAATAAATTCTAGCATGGACATTCCTATATTTTTTCACAGAGACACACGCTCTCGTGTTTCATTCCTATGCAAACTCAATAATCAGAGGATAGACAAAAGCTATGAGGATAGATTTTTTCAAAAATGATGCTTGCATCACGAGCAAACAATTCTTAACCCTATCGACGTGTTGAACCAATAAAATCCCGCCATTATCTCCGAGAATACGTGACCATCAACGTCACGTGTGGTATTGCTGTAGAATGCCAAGACCTTCGTTTAAGGGGACCTGTTAGGCTGTGATATCTCAGCATGGTGGTCTAGACGGGAAATCCGCGCATCAGTAAAACACAGATACCAAAGGCATTGAACACATGGGAAGAACAAGATTTATTGCTGAGATTCTGAAACGTGTGTTACGAGAAGTGAAATATTCTCTATGTGTTATTTCCAATCTTCTTGTTTCAAGCGGCCATGATAGCTAATGCGCTGACAATAGAATTCTGTTGCAATGTGTGAAGCCAAGCGTGAGCTTCAAATCCCCGAAAACATGGTTGCGCGACGCACTGATATGGGCATCTTCGCTGATGTGTTATATTTATCTTCTCCCGTGAGTTTTTCCTCGAACAAACAAGTCAGCCATTTTTGAACAACAAACAAAGCATCAAAATTTATTTTCGCCCTACTTATTTGAACAAATGTGTGTACAGGCAATATACGGCGTTGATGGTACATTTTACCTTTATGAATATAGGTCAAATATCATATTTGTCCAACAGAAAAATTCCAGGTTTGACCATAACGTATATAACAGGTTCACACCACACAGACAGCAATACGACAAAATATATACGTATGTATTTATCTATATATTCGAAAGGGAGATAACTCTTACATCAAAGCAGGAAGGAATGAATCCAGTATGCTATGCCCTTAAATAGTTTTTTTATTTGAAAAGTAACTGTCTCCGACACAGCAGACTGAACATTTCGGCTTCAAAAAAACAATTTTGTTATTCTTAAATATGTTTCATGGGAACATGACAATAGCAAAACCAATATTACACAAGGCCGATTATGATTTCAAAATATTTATTTCCTGTCGAATCCGGCCTTTATTTCAATCTGATATTGTCTTTGTGTTGATAAATTCTCTGGTTCCTTAGCCGCATTTTCGTATTTGAAAAAGAAAAAAAGGCCTTCATTTCCCAAGATTAATCTTCACTTCAACTCCAGGCACGATATGCCACCATGGCTCCATCGAAATGTCCGTAATTCCCTCCCGCGGGAAAAGTTGTTTTGATCTTCCCAAAATAATTTGTTCGAAATTATCCCTAATTAACAATATCGGTCGACGAGTACTCACGTTTAATGATATAAGTTGCAATATCAATTTGTAAGTCTTGGAGATTCCAGAGACGTTCGGATACGCAAGGATCAGATGTTATCCCGACCCCCGGATAAACTCACAAATGACCTTGATCCGAGGGAAAATCTAACACACATGTTAACGGAATCATTTGCCTTGACTGTCTCCGGAGAAATAAGCTGTGTTTACTCTCAGGGCCTGTCCTGGACGTAACTAGGTAAGTCCGTCCGTTTCACCTTCTAAGCGTCCTTTTAACCTTGCCTTAGAGATCAGTTTTCAACCGCACGCCTCAACCTCTCCCTGGGCTTTTTTTATCACAATGTCACGGGGGAAAGTTACAAATCTTAGAACACGGAGACCTAATCCAATATTCTTTTTATCGTTTCCGAACGGTTTAGTATCACCCAATAACACGACAGCCTAAGTGACTTATCGCGACTGCGGTTTCTGACCGGATATGGTAATCCTGCTTAAGGCTCAAGCGCCTTACTGACTGACGTTTGAAAATAATCAACTAGATCGTGATCACGTGACTGTCATGTGACTAATCGGTTTCAAATCTTCATAATTTGGTATATTACCCTAATGACGAAATTTTATCCGCTTTGGTAATTAATTATTCATTTTTATTTGTTGAGTATATTTCAATGTTTGTCAATTTCTATTCCTTTTTTATGTGTATGTTTTCATTGGAACTAAAAACAAAAAAAAACAAAACAAAAAACAAAAAATAACATCGTTTCCGCCTGTGACTTTAAGCAAACTGCATCAACCGGAATATATATTAAGTCAAATTTGAAAAAAGAAAAGAAAAATAAAGATACATGATAGTTTTATCTAATGAGATGGGCAGATTATATATAATCCTTGGAATAAAAAAAAAACTGTGGTATGTCTACGCGTGTAAAAAAAACTGGTAATGGGGATTTCATCTAATTTGCTGCTTGCTGCAGTCATGATGTCGTTTAGGCTTACTTTTTAAATTCAAATTTTTTTCTGTGTTTGTTTTGCTTTTCATGTCTTATTTATAACAGGTTTTTTAAAGTAAACATCATTTCTCATTAATAAGCAAACGAAAAACCACTAAATATTTTAAATGACAGGTCTCCCAGCTCAAACATTAGCTTATCATTCCGAAACTCCTGGTCTTGTGGCTTTATTGAGTATCCATATAAAATTCATATTTGTGAGCTTTTCCCAAGCATTATATCGATTTTCATTGTTATTGAATATTGGTGCACCTATGTGGCATACATTTTTTCATCATTTTTTTTTTAGTTAGTAGTACTTTCTGTCGAAATCTTCAAGATTTAAAAATGTTACGCAATTTCTTTACATTTGTAAATATTTTATTTCGAATTTACTTTTCTTATCCGTAAAATAGCAGTGGAAATGTTTCTTCAAGATCGGGAAAACATCTCACACGCCGACCATTTCTAATTCGACCGCTGTCATCTGAATTAAGGTCATTTTTTCACAGGAGATAGTAACAGTACATTCATCAATTATGCGACGTTACGGTCAACGATACCAAAGAAAATGACATTTCTATAAATACCAGGAGAAAAAATATTGGTTCCAAACGGTTCGATAAACACTTCTTCTGCGGATATGAAAAATAGGATGTGTACTCCACTGGGTTTTCATACACTGTTTCACATCATTAATAGATAATGTCCATTTCTTTCACTGAAATAGACATATTTACCCAACTCTATCACATGACTGTATCAAATCACACATCGGTCATGTGACCCTTTCAAGGCTATTCTGTTTTAGTTTCGGAAATATGCATCCCTTAGGAGATTCAGGTTTAGGGATACTATTTATATTTCCATATAGATTTTTCCCGCAGAAAGTCAATAAAGTTTTAACACTTTGCAAGTTTAACACAGAGCGGGTGAGGAATGTTCACTGTATAGGCGACAATACCAATCGATTTTATATTGTCAGAATAGAAGTGTGTGTGGGGGGGTGAGGGGTGAGTGTGTGTGGTGTGTGGTGTTTTTTTTTGGGGGGGGGGGGGGGGGGGGGGGGTTTTTTTTTTGTTTTTTTTTTTTTTTGTTTTTTTTTTGTTTTTTTTTTGGTTTTTTGTTGTTTTTTTTTGTTTTTTTTTTTTGGTTTTTTGTTTTTTTTTTTTATGTATTCAATTCATTTCGGTTTATTTCCATCTTTGATAATATTTTTCCATGAAAAACATTTTACCAAACGTCTATACATGTTCTGTATCAAATCAAATGGTATGTGACCTTCAAGTATTTTTTGTTCAACTTGTATCCTTCTTAGTTCGGTTTAGATTTTTTATATGTTTCCCAGGTATGACTTGTTCGTTTATGAGATCGTAGAGTTCGTTTGGACTTAATTTCCATATGATTTTTCCTTCAGAAAGTAATAATTTTAATTGAAGTTTTTAACGAGGGTGTGATGGATGTTATGTTGGCGGCGATGCCAATGATTTTATTTGTCGAATGAAGTGTGGTGTGGTGGGGAGGGGTGAGTGTGTGTGGGTGTGTTGGGGGGGGGGGAGGGGGGGAGAGAGAGATGTATTTTGAATCCAATCTGCCGTCAACAAACAAACATATATAGTGTTAAGAATTGCAAGTTTGACATGCATGTTTAGCTGTACGAAGAAAAAAAAAGGAAAAGGTGTCCTTTTTCGATTTTTTTTTATAAAGTATGCGATTCAAAATTATGCCTGGTATCGCTATTCAGAGCTACATGGTTTTGGAAACATTCCAAATAAACGATTATATTTCAAAAGGAACATTAGAAACTGTTTTGTGTTTTGAGAAAGTCGAAAACCGTTTCAACTTCAAGAATTGTTGGCGTGTCAAAATTTTAGCGCATCACCTAATCAAAACAGATATGCGGAATGACGAACTGGCGTACCATGATTATTAGCAATACAATAAAAATACAGAAATATATCAAAATACAGATTGTTTGCCTTTAAATATACAGAAAATACAATTAGTGCAATCATAATTTAGCGGAAAGCTTCCAGCACAAAAATCGATGAATTAAGACTTAAACACTAAAATAATACTTGAACGCTGGAGTATCCATACATTACTAATTGTTATTAAACAGGAATTTTTAGATAACTAAATTCAGATTCCCATATCCGGCGAATTAGTAGCACTGTTGGATGTATAAAATAATTGAATGAGAAGGCACATGGCTACATTAGCTATCGACTTTTCCGGAAAATACCGGATCATACCGATATAATGACGTAAATTAAAACATAATATCGAAAAGATCCGGATATTACCGGACAATACCGGAAAATACCGGATGTCCTTTTGATTCTGATTGAATGAAATTATAGTATTAATTTACTGTATAAGTGTTACATCTTTTTGGCAAACCCAAAATGTTGTCATTTTTGTCGGGTATTTCCGTTGTATTTCGGTAATTCCACGTGATTTAGTTTCCATCCAATTACTATCGCGTATTTCTGAGTATATCTAGTGAAATGTGATTTCGATGAATATCATGATCTTTTAACAATGTGCACTCTCTGTAAACATGACATACTGGTAAAATATTAAGCCTCAAACCAAATGTTGGTCAATCTCGCAATGCATTAACGCATTACCATCTATTTTGAAAACCATCGGCGTACCTTATAACTTCCGTTATGACTCAAAAGACGGAAAGCATAGCTACTACTCTTAAGAAAATAAGACATGTTAATATTTGGTTTTGGTTTTGTTTTTGTTTAATGTCCTATTAACAGCCAGGATCATTTAAGGACGTGCCAGGTTTTGAAGGTGGAGGAAAGCCGGAGTGCCCGGAGAAAAACCACCGGCCTACGGTCAGTACCTGGCAACTGCCCCACGTAGGTTTCGAACTCGCAACCCAGAGGTGGAGGGCTAGTGATAAAGTGTCGGGCACCTTAACCACTCGGCCACCGCGGCCCCTTAAACACATGTTAACACAAAATTAAAGAAAGAAAGAAAAAAGAGAGAAAGAAAGAATATGGGGAATGTATGCCATGTGATGTCCAAATTATACGTTCAATAATGCCTTTTGGTAAAAGTATGTCATTTTGGAAAGCTACTGTTACTTTGAGAGTTCGTCGATCACACACACTTTTGACATTAATGCGAATCTGGAATTTATTTGTCAACGTCTTAGTTTATGAAAAGGACTGCCCCTGATCGCCAGAGGCGGCTTTACCAGAAATAATTTGTACTTCCATATTCAATGTATTACTGGTATGTAGTCTATCGACCAGCGTTTTTACATTACTTTTCGTATAGATGATGTGAGTTTCGAAACATGTTCCATGTATATTATACCAGTTCGAGTTGCAAGACAAAAACATTGGATTGATTAAGTATAGATACAAAAACACCTATTGAAACTATCTGTTAAAATGACACAAATAACTCAGCTGATTCTCTGAGAGAGAAAAAGGCTAAATCCATTCCATCAATATAGAAAATGAAAAAAACCCGGATGTTCCGAACTGCAGGGTCCTAGCTGCTAAAATTGAAAGGTTTGGTTTGTTTTTGTTTAACGTCCTATTAACAGCCAGGGTCATTTAAGGACGTGCCAGGTTTTGGAGGTGGAGGAAAGCCGGAGTACCCGGAGAAAAACCACCGGCCTGCGGTCAGTACCTGGCAACTGCCCCACGTAGGTTTCGAACTCGCAACCCAGAGGTGGAGGGCTAGTGATAAAGTGTCGGGACACCTTAACTACTCACATTGAAAGGGAAGATGCAATGTACCGAGGTTCTGAATAGATAAAGTTTTTTTTATCATTTCTATGGAAGAATGCTATCATAGCGACCCTGCGAAATATAGGAGAAAGCTTTTTATGGATTTATATATAGAAATACATATATACAACTCGTATTAACCGTGGTTAATGAGCCGATCGCTCTTTAACGTAAAGCCTCGCGCACCGCTCGCCGAGAATCTACTTCTGTGATAGTAATATCTATTCTTGCTACATGTACATGTATCATATTATGAACATCGATCGAACAAAATCGAATCAGACCAGCCACAGACCGCGGGTGTCTGGTGGGACTATTTGGGTCGACATGGCCTTATAACGCAAAATTCAGCAACGTCTCGAGCGGAAACTGGTTGTATCTCATATCTCTCTCTCTCTCTCTCGTATCATACTAAATGAAAAATTGCTTATGACAAATATCCATTTATATCAATTATTTATGAATTGATTCTTGTAATAGGATACCGAGATTTATCATTTTCTGTCAACGCCAAAATCCAATAAATCACAAATATATATATTGAAAAAAAAAAAAAATTGCTTCGGAAAAAATAAAAAAGATGACTTATATGTGAGCTGTACGTACAAGATAATAAGCTGTACGTACAAGATACTAAGCTGTACGTACAAGATACTAAGCTGTACGTACAAGATACTAAGCTGTTCGTACAAGATAATAAGCTGTACGTACAAGATACTAAGCTGTACGTACAAGATACTAAGCTGTACGTACAGGATAATAAGCTGTACGTACAAGATAATAAGCTGTACGTACAAGATAATAAGTTGTACGTACAAGATACTAAGCTGTACGTACAAGATAATAAGTTGTACGTACAAGATACTAAGCTGTACGTACAAGATACTAAGCTGTACGTACAAGATACTAAGCTGTACGTACAAGATACTAAGCTGTACGTACAAGATACTAAGTTGTACGCACAAGATAATAAGTTGTACGTACAAGATGATAAGTTGCACGTACAAGATAATAAGTTGTACGTACAAGATAATAAGCTGTACGAACAAGATAATAAGCTGTACGAACAAGATAATAAGCTGTACGTACAAGATAATACGTTTTACGTACAAGATAATAAGTTGTACCTACAAGATAATAAGTTGTTCGTACAAGATAAGTACATTTCTGAAGTGACCCTAATATGCCGCTGTATATAACACATTCGCCCAATGTAAATCAATTTTGTATTGTTAGGCATAAGAACGGGTGTACTCGGCTCGTCTGTTGATATGTCCGATTATATTGGGTGTATTGATCGACGGGGCTAGTACATGTGGTTAGGGTGGTCAACTGCACTTGCCAGAGTGGAAAACGAGTGATTATTTTATGCAAATGCATATATGTTGGTGTATCTAAAAATTATTGATGAAATATACATTTGGCATATGCATAACTGTTATTATGATTACGCGTGTATTTAGTGACTGACAGTCTCTGCATGGGTGAGCGAACGTGAATGATATGTTTGTATGCGCGACGGTGAAAGTGATAACAATGTATATTATCATGCGTTAATTACGGGATATCACTCTCCAAATCGTGTATTTAGTTTGTATGTTTTGTATCCATGTCTACCTATTGGCCGTAAGACATTTGGAATAAAACTGAATTGAATTTACCTCTCATATTATCGACCGGGGTTCAATTACAAAATCCCAAATCGCACGAATTGTATGCTCGTCCTGGTAATCCGTATTCTCTCACAAAGGACTGTTTGTTTTTGTTTAACGTCTTATTAACAGCCAGGGTCATTTAAGGACGTGCCAGGTTTTGGAGGTGGAGGAAAGCCGGAGTACCCGGAGAAAAACCACCGGCACACGGTCAGTACCACGCAACCGCCCCACGTAGGTTTCCAACTCGCAACCCAGAGCTGAAGGGCTAGGGCTGATAAAGTGTCGGGACACATTAACCACTCGGCCACCGAGGCCATCACGGCCACTGGACTGAAAAATAGACTTAAATTAAACTTAAAGGTCAATATCAACTTATACGAATGCATGGTTCTAATTATCACATAAATAATCATGAAAGAAAGTGATACGAATTCCAAAGTTAATTCCTCACCAAAATATTGTCGAGTAAACCACACGTGGTGCTATAAAGTTATGGGGTTGAGAAATTCAGTATGACTTCAAAAGAAGAAAATTAATTTATGTATATTTCTGACATTTTAGCCACATTTTTAATGCAAAAATACAAAACCAAACAAAAAAAAATTAAAAAAAAAAAAAAATCCCTCCCTAGCCCCCCCCCCCCCCCCCCCCCCCATTCAATATGATAGTTTTTTTTTATGTGAAAATGACTATATTCAAGAAATTGATGTCGCAAACGGTAGCCAGACAAGTCTGAACAACTAAAATGTGATGCCGACGCGACGCCGACGCCGACGCCGTTGCCAGTCGGCGGACAAAATGATCCTAAAGTGTCCGTCATGTTTTGCAGGTGACACAAAAACAAAGGCAAAAGTGGAGGGTTGGCGACTGTTGAAGTCCATCTCGACTTTGCCAATGACAATGACAAGATTTTATTCTCGTAAACATATTAAGTGTAGATAATTACATATATACAAAATTGTACAGGACATATGATATAATACATGGATACATTTGTTAAAGAGGAGATTATATTAAATAGTGTTGAGTCATATTCATCATCTCCTACAAAATTAAAAAGGGTATTAAACTTTATTATACTGGATCTTTCATAACAGTCAGAATTTAAAAAAATCTTACGAAATAATGATTAATGTGTGATATGTCGGAACTGACAATTTTTTATTTCTTTTGGGTACGTTTTTATGTGGAAGCAGAATCCAGCAGATTAGTTTAACAATGCTCAAAAACGTTGAAAATATCCGGACTCAAGATCGTTTAACCGGAAATACAAGCGACACAGTCCTATGTTTCAATAGAGTGAAGAAAGTGAAACAATCCCTAGTGGTAAGCACGTCGTCCACGGCTTCAATGACTGATTCGACGAAAATGACAAAATTAAATAAACAATTAATGGTGTACATGATAATGTATGTCAAATGAAACGATGGGAAAACAATGCCGATTTCTGATCTAGATAGAGAAACAGGAGCCACTTCAAATTCTGGTCTAGATAGAGAAACAGCAACCACACCAAATTCTGTTCTAGACAGGGCAACAGGAACCGCACCAAATTCTGTTCTAGACAGGGCAACAGGAACCGCACCAAATTCTGTTCTAGACAGGGCAACAGGAACCGCACCAAATTCTGTTTTAGACAGGGCAACAGGAACCGCACCAAATTCTGTTCTAGACAGGGCAACAGGAACCACATCAAATTCTGTTCTAGACAGGGCAACAGGAACCACATCACATTCTGGTCTAGATAGAGAAACAGGAACCACACCAAACTCAAATATTAAGATTAAAAATCAATTTGTTTACTTTCATTTTTTTTTCATGCTAAACGACTTTAATTTCATAATATATTGTAGTAGGGTCTGAAAACGCCTACTTCAAGAAGAACGTCAGTCTTTCGTCAAATTACTTCCTGTCATGTAGGTACATACTATTTTGGTTGTTTGCTAGGTTTATCGCCCCATGAACAGCCAGGGCCGTTTTAAGGCGGGCTGTCCTTGTAGTAGTTTGTGACTACCTCACTGAACAATGTACGGTAGTCGCCTAATCACACATTCACGACATCACAGGCAGGGCCGACCCGTTTCTCAGCTTCCCGAGAAACAAACCGACACGGGTACCATTATTACCCGATATATCGTGGGTGGCGCTTTAACCGACTGAGCTACATGTATCACGCGCCAAACTACATACTTGTAACTTTGCAGAATAGAACAATATTGTAGATAACGAGTAATTTTCAGGAAAACATAAACGCACTCACTTTTAGCTATAGTATGTTGGTCAGAGAGATAAGTTGAGAAATCTTAATTTTGGCAAATAGTTCATGCTATTTTGCTGACGTGGCCTCTTCATTTTATTTCTGTCTCTTAAAAGCATGTTAATGTTTGTGTGCGCGTGCATGTATTGCCAGCATAGTCTGCTTTAGGTATCGAAATTGGTCTGCGAAACATCCGTCCGATCACTTAAGTAACAAGGGTTTATCACGCAAAGTCTAGTCTAAGCACTCTCCTTATTGGATAGAACAATCTGAAAAAAAACCCATTTAAACACGATAATTAATTAAAACATTGAAATAACATGTTCTGAATTTTACGCCAATGCTAACCGTGTGAACATATACATCAAACAGGCTAGACGCTAGAAGATAGCCCTTGCCATTTAATGTTTGATCACGCAAGCGCAGTGGAAAATAATCCTTAGGAAATTATTCCGCGCTGTGCTCGGGAGCCTCGATGATTTTAATATGACTTATTTACTGCCGAGATATCAGTGTATATTTTTTTTCCTGTGTAAATATGAGTAAAAATTCAAACAGGGTTCAGATACAGCACGGCATGAGAGATGGTGACTGCTTCTTTGAAGTTAAATCCTGCCAGCTGTGTCGGCTGCAACAATTGGGATTCTCCGCAGATAATTTCCCTTGGTTGTAACTCTTTTATCATGGAAGGTAATTAAACACAATGACACGTGATATCTCAGCTTCATCCGCAAGTAGATTTTCTTGTTTCGTCTAGGGCAAAAAAAACTCTACAGCCGGTTTTATTTTTAATTTCTATTTTGCTAACATCTTTACACATAATCACACGACGTGTGTGTTATGTTACTCATCCGTACAGCTTACGTTATTCACATCCAGACTTTATCGTTCGGCGCGAGATTTTCGAGATTTTCCGGATAATGCCAGGATGTTAAAAGACCTTTGGTAATTACAGAGAATGCGATTTTGTATTCTGATATTGTTATTTTGAGTTAAAAAAAAATTCTCCTAATTGTTTACATCCATTCCAAGCTTTCGTTTTAGGCATTGCGAGCACCGAAACCTTTTAAGATAATACATGTTAACATGGGCAAATTATTTTTAGATGTTTTAATTTCTAATGAAATTATATAAATGCATTATTTCTTATGAATTCTCCATTCTAATTATATCACGCCCTCATGACAGATTTTCTTATCATCAGGTGACATTTTTTTACGAGAGAAGTATGCTGGAAACAACGCACTGACTTATCCCTTTGTCATTTACATGTACAGTTTATCAATAAACTATCTTTGAATTAAATTTTAAAAAAAATTCTCAGAATGGAATAGTCATACTTTCATGTTTTAAAAATGAAATTCATAAAATTATAACTTTTTTCAGTTTCATTACAATTATGGCTATAAGGACATTCATTAAAGAGACCAAAGAAAACATTTCAGCATTAAACTGACTTTCTGCGGCATGGTGAACAACAATACAAACACTAAATGAAAGAGTTTTATATCGTTTTACTTTGATTTAGTAAATACCGACTAACGTATAAGAAATAAATTGATAAAGCCATTGTTATTTATGTCTTATACATCAAAACAAAAACTCAATTAATTATCTTGGACTTTGATGCAAAATGACGTTACTTTTTCTATCACTATCTGTCTGTGACCCGATGTCCACCTTGGTCCACAATAAGGCCTCTTGGAAACAGCCGTGCTTTATGTAGAAGACGTCGGACGACATAGAAAACTGGTCCTGGTATTGAGAATTCCTGGAGTCTTCCAGGCTTTATGGAATCTGTTCCTTTACTACGTCATTGTAGTGTCCGGACGTAATGACGTCATTCCTGGACGCCCACTGCGATGTCTAATAACGTCCTGCAACGTCGGCTGCACCGCGGACTTCCAACTCACCAATTGGGCGTTCCTGGTCCCTGAAAGGGTGACGTGGCACGATGTCAATTTCGTCGATAGAAATAACCACTCCAGGGGCTTTCTTATTCGCTGAGCACTAGGTTTAGATTTCAATATTAAAGTCAATGCAAATAGCGAATCCAATGATATTTTACAAGACAATTAATCACTTTATTCTGTTGATATTAAACAAAAGTAACTAGATTAATTGTTAGTATGCAACATGGCTAACCGTATGTTGACATGGACCTTAGTGTCACTTTTACAACAGTTGTGTGATCGCACAACGTTCCACGAATACTTGCGAGAGAAAAGGACGGTACTTTAACGGCAAAAACTAACAGGTCATATGTGTTCCATGAATGAAAACAATTGTTATGTAGCACGTATATATATTATAGCGACCATCTTAAATCATTATTTATATTTTTTTCATATATGTTTTCGTATAACTAGTTATTTCGTAATATTAATAAACCTATCGTTAGCTGTGCGGTTTACATCGCCCAGTCGTGCGGTTTGTATCGCACATCGCACATTTGTGCGCACGATATCTGCACGATGTGCGCACGGTGTCTGCACGATGTGCGCACGATGTATTTGGAAAGTTGTGCGATCACACAACTGTAAAGTGCTAAATACAACCATGCGATCGACCGTGCGTTACGGATGAGCGATTGCACGTGTTAAGAACATGTTTAGAAAGTATGCGTATTTTAAAAAGTATCGCGTTTCTTTCGCAGGTGAATATATGTATTGTCGAAGTTTTTTATACACGTGTTTTATATAGGTACGAGTTTGTTTGTTTGTTTGTTTTTTTTGCTTTATATGAATGTGATACCTAACGGTTTTGTTCTTATTAGTTTTAACCCTCCCCCACCTCCTCCAGAAAGACAGGACCAAGCAAAACTTGGTTGATAGTGAGGGTTATGAAATACTTATTTCGTTTTTCTTATTTATCGGGATAAACAACGTGAGGTTACACGAGTTAGCGTGAGTTTCGTGAGAGAACGTGAAATAGCGTGATATAACGTGAGATAACATGAGAAAACGTGATATACCGTGGGATAGCGTGAGAATTATCTATCAAACAGTCAAAATCGCGTGTGCATTAAACAACCATCGACAGAAACAAGGTTATTGACTACCTGTTCACCACAAAGAGATAAAGCCAATCTATTTTTATCAACAAGATGAAAACTTCTTCGGTAATTATACGGTATTTAGGCGGGTAATGAATCGATGATTATTGATATTTCTGTCTGTGCTGTTGATTTCATCCGGTAGGGATGGGAGAGAAGATTAGATTACGTAGATATTTCATTACTGACCAGATATTGTATTATGCTTCTACAATGAACAAAAAAAAAAAAAAAGATACAAAAAAATACACAAAAAACCTATGTGTAACAAATGATTGTTCTGATTTGATTATATTGTGGCTGCACTTTTTTGAATTAGCTGAAGAATAGATGAAAGTATATTTGATTTGGTAAAACAAAATCTGAATATGACGTATCGCTAGATTAAACGACAGCAATAGGGTCAAAGTGGAAACGGAAGCATGTGTTGTGGAGTTCTGGGGGGATAAATGTCGGGAGATAAAGGAAGGAATCGATATATTTCAGAGGATGAATAGCTTAAAGGACAAAAAGGGAGGAATCACTAGGGGAAATAATGAATGTCATCGGGAAGAATAATATCTGTGTCAGAGAATAAAGGAAACAAATCAAGATAAAGGTCTGAATGGGCGAAGGAAAGACAAAGATCAGAGGAGACAAAATAAAGAGTTTTATAGAGACAAAAAGACAAAGATCTGAGGAGACAAAGGAAAGACAAAGATCCGAGGAGACAAAAAAAAGACATAGATCGGAGGAGACGAAGGAAAGACATAGATCTGAGGAGACAAAGGAAAGACAAAGATCTGAGGAGACAAACGAAAGACATAGATCTGAGGAGACAAAAGAAAACCAAAGATCTGAGGAGACAAACGAAAGACAAAGATATGAGGAGACAAAAGAAAGACAAAGATCTGAGGAGACAAAGGAAAGACAAAGATCTGAGGAGACAAAGGAGAGACAAAGATCTGAGGAGACAAACGAAAGACAAAGATCTGAGGAGGCAAAGGAAAGACAAAGATCTGAGGAGACAAAGGAGAGACAAAGATCTGAGGAGACAAACGAAAGACAAAGATCTGAGGATACGAAGGAAAGACAAAGATCTGAGGAGACAAACGAAAGACAAAGATCTGAGGATACGAAGGAAAGACAAAGCTCTGAGGAGACAAAAGAAAGACAAAGATCTGAGGAGACAAACGAAAGACAAAGATATGAGGAGACAAAAGAAAGAAAAAGATCTGAGGAGACAAAGGAAAGACAAAGATCTGAGGAGACAAAATAAAAAGTTCTATAGAGACAAAAAGACAAAGATCTGAGGAGACAAAGGAAAGACAAAGATCTGAGGAGACAAAAGAAAGACAAAGATCTGAGGAGACAAATGAAAAATAAAAATCTGAGGAGACAAAGGAAAGACAAAGATCTAAAGAGACAAACGAAGGTCAAAGATCTGAGGAGACAAAGGAAAGACAAAGATCTGAGGAGACAAACGAAAGACAAAGATCTGAGGAGACGAAGGAAAGATAAAATTCTGAGGAGACAAAGGAAAGACAAAGATCTAAAGAGACAAACGAAGGTCAAAGATCTGAGGAGACGACGGAAAGATAAAAATCTGAGGAGACAAAAGAAAGACAAAGATCTGAGAGGACAAAGGAAAGACAAAGATCTGAGAGGACAAAGGAAAGACAAAGACAAAAGAAAGAGTTACATAGGGACAAAAAGACAATGTTCTGTTGGGACAAATGAAAGACATAACTCTGAAAATTAAATTTTCTTTTTAACTAAGTTTAAAGATCGATATTAGGGGAAAAAACGTTATTGAAATTAAAAATTAAGTTTATAGTTTTAGTTCTAGAATGTGACCCGGACCCGGGCGCGAGATGTTACATCGCCTCGCTTTCGATATACATCATCATTGTTCCTGTTTAGAGTGATTATTATAGACAAGCATTTCCCTGGACAAGCTGGACACTAGACTGGACTGTCCTATATAGTAAGTGAAAGTATTAATGGATTTATGGAGTCAATAACACGCGAGTATCCGGCATCTATCTACTTTGTTGTATGCTAGTGTACTGTATTACGTAATTTGTGTCCGTCAATCACCGGAAGTTGTTTTTGCACAGTATACAACACTATAATACGCGAGACGTTTGTATTTTTCCGAAATGTTATTACGTGGGCGATGACTAGCTTTGAATTAACTCATCAAGATCTTCAGGTGAAATCTAACCACTGCAGTGATGAACTGTTTTTGCTGTGTGCAATCAAGAGAGCTTGATAAACGTCATCAACCAGTGGGCGGATTCAAGGGGGGGGGGGGGGGGGGGTAACTTTTTTTTCAAAACTTGAAAGAAAAAATCCTATAAATATATGCACCGATATTTCATATTCATTGATAAGAGACGAATTATCACCATCTTTGTCCTCTACATGTACTTGTTTATCGGTTAACAAGATATTTTTTTATGCAAGTACTATGATAAACCCATCGGGGGCCCCTATAAATATTAGCATCTTTCACAAAAAAACATGTTGATCAATAGCACTAAGTATTGGCGGCGGATCATTTGAACGGACTTTTGAGACCATTAAACTGGTGTGGTGACATCAGTCTGTCTCTGAGGCTAAAGTTGTCCATTTTTGTTCCAATATCGACTGCAACTGTGCAGAGGGGACATTCATCTTTGAAACCCACCAAAACAGGAAAACGAACAACAGTTTGAAAGGACAGTCTTAATGCACTGGTGTTGCTTCACGTCCATAGAGATGGCAAGCTGAACTATGAATCAATCATAGACATGTATGGTAGAAGACATGAGAAAAAGATGATGCTGGTTAATCCTTTGTGTGAAGGTGATACGGCCGGTAGTAAATAAATATTTGTTTATGTGCAACAATTGCCCAAAATTAAGAAACTGGCTGTTGTGTCCTGTGTGATCTAAAATTGATGGAACTTTCGTAGGCATTCATATCCTGCGATTACAGCCATCAAAACCACTTACAAAACACTTATATAAATCTGACACCTATATATATATAGGTTGACGTTATATAACAGCATAGACATGATAAAACACAACATCGTATCATAATGACAATAGAGTCTAATGTGAAAAATTAAGTATCTAGTAGTTAATAGAAAGCGAGAAAAACGTGAAAATGCGATTTGAAATTTAAGTGATGTATTTAGTGTACATGTACATATAATATTGTGTAATAATTGGTCTACTGTAATTATGGATAGCTATTCCTCAACCGAATTACATCAGATAGCTCTTTAATGATTTATAAAAGAAGGAATTGAGAGTCAAGTCAAGGTATTGAGAGTAGCGTTTGCTTGACATTCATAGTTTCCACAGATCTTTGGATCCAGCATCCGTTGTCCTTGATATTTTGCAAATCAATGAGACTCATTTTAATGAGAATCATTAAGATTGTCAACCTCAAAGCTAATTATGATACTTTTGTCATATAATCAATTCAGTATTTGCTGATAACTTTTATTTTACATCGCCGCAACTTCTAAATGTCTACGTCATCACACGTGGTATTAAACTGGTGTATTGTCTTAATTATTATTGGTTAAAATTATGTCACTTGATAAATAAACGTTTGCTGATAATGAATAAACTTGCACACTATAAATAAATAAAATGAGAAATCGGTTTAAGGAGGCAAATTTGTCATGTCGGCGTCCTAGGGTAGGCCCTGTTTTTACTCAAAGACATCGTGTTGTTCGATTAGCTTTGGCAAGGTGTCATCTGCGATTCAAAAGAGCAGACTGGGTCAATGTTCTTTTTGTTGACGAGGTTAAATTCTTCTCCAAGCTGCTTATGGCCGCAAAGGAGGGTACAGAAGAAAAAGTGAGTGGATGATGCCAACTGCGTTATTCGGAGGGACAACATTGGAAGCAATCAGTGATTATTTGGGGAGATATGTCCATGCATGCAAAGACGCAGATTGTTCGAAATTGGAGGAAATTTAACGACGGCTTCGTATCAAACAGATGTCTTACAACCAGTTGCAGGTCAGCATATCAGGGGCAACTGCGTTGTGATTCTAGCCCAGGACAACGCCCCTTGCCAGGCCTCAAGGACCTCCCACCAAATGTTGACCAACAACAACATCCTTTGCCAGCTCGAAGTCCGGATTGGTAATCCCATTGGACATGTTTGGGACCTCTTGAATATGAAAATGAGGGCAAGACGCCATCAACAGAACCTTGGACAGCCGGAGCAAAACATAGTGGATGGATGAAATAGAATTCCACAAAACACCATACAGAATTTCATTTTGTCAATCAGACAACGATGCCAAGCTGTTATCAATGCACGTGGAGGCCATTCACGATACTGATTGAGACTGTGACATTCACTTTTGGGGGTGACGGTCTTACAGCTGCCATATCGGCTTCAATCAGTTGAATACATTGAAACAATTTGATACCTTACTTCATGATATATGAATGATTAAATTTAGGATTTACAAAACAAATATGATTGTTGATTATCATTTTATGAATAAAAGAGTCATTGACTACTTAGAACTTTGGTTAAATGTATTCATTAGATCAGCATGTTTTGAGCAGGCTATGCACGTATTGGGGGGCCTCAAATTGAATATGAGGATCTCTATATAGATAACAAGTTTAAAAAGATTTATTTAAGGATTAACATCAATTATTTTTTCTGTTATACAGTCATAACAGAAAAAACTGGAGTGTACTCTAAATAAACCGCGAAGCGGTTTATGAAGAGAGTACACTCCAGTTTTTTATGTTATGACTGTATAACAGAAAAAATAATTAATGTTAATTCTTATAATTTAATTTCGTCTTATACACACCAAGATATTTCACTTTCTTTGGCGAACTCTTTTCTGTGATAAATTATTACGCAACGTCATCAGCCAATCAAAAATGACGTTACATTTCGCAACGTCAAACATTTTGTTATGGAGGTATAACAAAATTATTTGAGCCAATGAAAATGCATGTTTCATACAAAATTAAATTATTTTCATACCAACATCAAGAACGATATCTATTCTGAGATACCTTGTATATCAAACAAAAAATTATCCAACTGGCTTCAAACTTTTGAAAGTATTTATACCAATTATCCAGTTTCTTTCAATAAGTTTACCAATTGCTTTCAAAATTGAAATGTTAAAGAATAGTCAATGGTCTATTTTACTTGTATTCATCGCCTGTTTTATCTTCGAATTTTGACTGTTATTGTACATGTACATCTATTTGTTAAGTATAATTACCAAAAATGTTGTTGGTCAAAGACATGAAAACTGGGGGATCATTTATTTTTAGTGTTTACAATTTACAAGTATTTACAAGGAAAGATTATTGGAAATACATAGTGTTTTATTTAAGCAATATAAAATCCTTTCACTCAGTGTTCATTTCTAGCATGGCAAGTTGCTTATAAAGAACATTTCTTCGTCTGTTTAGTTGTCCCTTTAGTCTTGCTTTTTCTCTTTCTTGTGCCTTTAGTGAATTTTTGGACGGCGTTCTCTGGATAAATCGCACACCTTTTCGTTTCCTCAGTGGCTCATTGTTCCTTGTCTCGCCTGGAACAGAGTACTGTAATTATAGAATTATAATCAGAATAATATTCTTACCAGAATACATTTATTCAATAGAGTACATGCTTGAGAATTCTGCTTTAAATTAACCAAGTATCTGTTTATTTAGTAATATCATGCTGCTGAGTTGGCAGCATGAACAACGTGCAAGGGATCGAGGCTTTCATTCCGTGCAAAAATTGTTCTAAACAGAATCACAATTTGTATGGGTTATGTCTTTATTAATTACAAATGACCGTAATGACTTGCAAGTACTTACCACGGCTGTGGTCTTGATTAGGAACTGAAAACAATAAACTTTGTAAATGATTAGAGATTTATTGCAAAATATCCTGATTAATATAACTAGTTGCAAAAAGGGAAACCTTATGTTCCACTGTTATAGTCTGTTAGAATATAACTATATCATACATTTATAGATATCCATATTTATACATCAAATGCTTGTAGAGAACCAAAACAGATTTTTGTATCATCTAGTACATGTATATGCTTCAATTAATGTACTTACATATCGGTGTCATCATCACCTAGGTCTTGCTGCCCTGCAGGTAGGGCGTAAGAATTGTACCTGCTGCCCCCATTGCATGATCGTAAGAGGCGACTAAATTTGGGATCTTATCTTTTCTCTTCTTTCTGAACAACTTTCTTCTTCCTAATGTCTCCCTTGACAATGCCTCACTTTTGGTCTTCAGTTGAGCGTTCGCCCCTGTGAGGAAGGCTTTGGGTTCTGTCCCCTGGCCGAGACATACCAGAGTCATAAAAAATGGTAGTTGCTACTCCTGCTTAGCGCTCAGCATATTAGGAGTTGGACGACTCGTTCGCCTGTTGTCAGTATAATGTGACCGGGTGGGGTGTCCTGCTGGGTGTCTTCGGCAGTATGCTTCAGTGAGGTAGCACCATAAATCGGCAAAATTTCCGGCCTATCATAAGGAGACTTAACACGAACATACCGCAGCCTCAAAAGCACACATACGCACTCACCACACGCATGCATGTCGCTCGCACGGGAGGCCGTCCTTAAATGACCTGTTAATTGGATGTTAAACAAAATAAACCAAACCAACCAACTTAGGTCTTGGCCTGTATTGTCTGTATCATATGTCCCTGATTTATCAGTTGTGGGTATGTTGTCATCTGGATCTGTTTTGGCTTGTCTTCATGAAGGTTTGGAACTGTTAAATAACATTAGAAGTAGTATAGCTGCTAATTATCAGCATGAAAGATAACAATTATACAATATTGATATATTATACACCATATTATTTTCTTTTTCATTAGTGAAGATTGTTGTTTTATCCCCTTGTATAAGGTAAACTATGAACAGTATAATGCTTATGGGATACAGACAAAACTAGGAATTTAACAATTTCTTTGTAGTTAAGTAATAATCCGCATGAGAGTTGATGAGATAAAACATTGATGGTTAATCCATGCATTTAAGCATTGATGTCATTTTTTTTAGTTTCATCGGGGTATGAAACAAATTTTGTCTTACACTTACCAGTATATGGAGGGATTGCAGTATTGTCATTTGCAGCGTTCTCCGTAAGGTTTGGGACTATTAAAAATTAAAGCGATACTGCTTCATTGTATGTATCTACTTTGTATTTCTGTTTGCCCTAGTCCATACTTGCTTACGATATAACGATTCTTTCTTTGTTGCAATCTGAATATTCTAACTTCCAAACGCCATTTGATTGTTGTTGTTTTTTTACTGTATGATTAGTGTTTTACACAATGTTAATTATTCGATTACTGTTTCTGTTTCAACTGCAGACGGGAAAAACATTTCTAAAAAAGGTTCGAACTAATAAGTTAATCGATTCAAGCAATTAATAAAAATGGCCTTTATGTCCCCTTGTGCATGGATGAGTTGTGTAAAATTCCTATCTAATTTGTCTAAATTAAAGCAGATTTTTTCAGATTTCAGATTCTATTGTTCACTCAGAACAAGAATATGTGTGTTACAAGAGGTCACACATAAAAAGCGCTTTTTTTTTTTTTTTTTTTTTACAAATAGCGGAACACAACAAATCGTATACGCTCTTAGGAATTATTTCAAGTCTTTCAACAAATTTACTAACATTTGAAAGCGCACGAACATTATATCGAAAAACTAAACCTTTCATTTTTCTCTGATTAGGGTATGTACAACGCTAGTTTAGAATGTATTTTCTGATTTGGCATACTAGTTCATAATTACTAAAAAATAAAAAAATGATAAGCGTCACTAACACCATTAGAACACAAAGGACAAATTCGATAATTACGAGGATTACCACCCCATCGTCTCGCTTCTACGGGTAAATGCAAAATTGATGTACGGAATTTTACAATATTTTTCTTTCTCTTACATTCAATTTCATAAAATAGTCTTCAATTTGAATTTCAGACTTAAAGCAACGCCTTCATAATCCGTCGCCAAAACACAGTGTACAAGCGGACCATTGTGATCTATAGTGGTATTGCAAGAACTACAATATTTTAGCTCATACTATCTCTGTGCGTGGCCTCGGTCAGTAGTAGGTGAGGATAAGGTAAAAACGACCTTCATTTCATAATGCTTTGGAGAAAGTGAAAGCAAACAAATAAAAAAACAAACAAAAATTAAAAAAACAAGTTAAAAAAAAAATAAAAAAAATATCAAAACAAAAACAAAAACAAACAAACAAAACAAAGAAAAAAACATCATGCTTTACAATAGAAAGATATCCCACGATAACTGCGCAGGTACACTCTTATTTATATCTATATATATATCTGCGTGATTTGGTCGCTTGACAGAATTTTATGTGTGCGTAAAATTTTCTGTTGGAAAGAACTAGTTCTCAATTATGCCCTCCTTATCTCCATCAGGAGAAACTTGAAGATACATGTTTAAGTACCTTATAGATCTTGAAGATACATGTTTGTTATTCAATCAACATCCTCTAACACCCCTCCCCCACACTTCCACGTCCCCCCCCCCTACCCCACCCCTCCCACGCCCCACCCCTCCCAAGCTCCACCCCACCCCCTCATAAAACAGGAAAATAAAAAGAAACAAAAGCGAAATAATGAAAAAAATCCCTGTAGTCTATGTATATTGCTTTTAGTTGTATTTTAAATAAAGAAAAAACATTCTATCATGTAAATTCATAAAACAGCCGTCCCTAAAGTTTGCGTTGAAGTGCGTTGGGTGTTTTTAGTACAAATTCACACGTAAGTGTTTGGATGAGAAGTTCTCGTTTCTTAGTCATGTAAACAACTTTATCAAATTTTACGTCATGTTACCGCGCAGGAAATTTAATCAAGAAGCTAAACTGATGGTTTACTTATCTCCTTAATGTCCGTTTCGTTATTTTATGATATTGACCTAAAGCGCGCGCTCCCGTGACTAAAACCGATTAGTCTATAGATACGAATCTCGCTGACGCAATGAAATTGCGGTTGAATGCAAGGAGCAGCGCGTGCATCGAATATGATATTTGTGAAAGATGCTTTAAAAATATTTTTAAAATAAAAGATATTTATACAAGTTGTGTTAAAGGCACGACTTCCACCCACCTGTACACACTCAATCATATCTTCAGAATAGCTTCCTCGCGTTTGAATTCCGTCACTACGTCACTTCCGCTAGTTTCGGATCTTTATAAATATCCTTTGTTCCTTGTAACACACCAATCCCTATTCATGTGGGTTCAAATTTTCGTGTTACAACGGGGGGAAATATTTTCCTCACTTCAATTGGTCTATGACAGCTCGAAAACAGCATATAGATAGTTGGATATCTTAACTTTACGGAAATGTCGATTTCATATCTACATGTAGATCGATGAATGCTTCGAAAAGTTACTCCGTTTTTTTCATCATTATTATAATTCAATATCAAACTACGAATTCCTGTATGTACTTGTATGCCAGCAAAAAGAAAACCTCTGATTGACATTCTAATATTTAACTGACGAAAATGATTCTAAGAGGCGACTAAATCTGAGATGTATCTTTTTTCTTCTTCAACCAACGTTCTTCTTCCTAATGTCTCCCTTCGCACTGCCTCACTTTTGGCCTTTAGTCGAACAATTTTGTCTCTGAAATAACCATACTCACTGATTACTGCACGCCATTCAGCTTCGAGTTGGTGATATGGACTGGTTCGCAGGGTTGTCGATAAAATGTGACCATTTTATTCAATCGTGTCTAGCTGTGGTATTACATGATGATCGCACTATAAGAGAGTGCCTCCATTAATTTTAGACTTCTTTAATTACCATTAGGTGCTAAGAAACACCCAGCGATAAAACCAAACCACTTACACAAAAATGCTTCCTCGGCTCTTTCTCGGTATTATATTCGGCCCGATCTATCCTAGCCTGAGTTTCCTCTGGCCGTGACTGACACCATATCTGTGTTGGGCCAGAGCGCGGTGCTATATGAAAACGTGATATTCTACAACACCTTTTGATGTCGTAAAGATTTTGTGAAAATCCAATAAAATCGGGCGTGATATAACACCTACCTTACAAATATGGATAAATGAGACATTTATTTACCCCAAAACATTCAATTAGTCCCATATCGGGGTTTTATTCCGCCTGAATAGACCATCGCGGAACTCTCGTCAAGATTTCACACTGTGCAACTAATCAACCAAATCGAACGCAATGTTTCGAAAAGACCAAATATATTTTATTCTGTTTTTTCGGCATAGCCGTTTATTATTCTTTTGGCCCCGGATATGACGCGACAGGTGGCGTTACTGGTCAAGATAAAGTATGTGATTGGTCAATGTAACGGTAAATGCAAAATGCAGATATGCAATTAAAAACGAAACAAAGTTAAGATTGATGCATGCTGAATAAGTGGATGTATTTTTTTTAAACGACACATTGATAACCTATTCATGATTCAAATACAGTCGTATTATCACCAAAAAGGATTCAAACTGATTAATTATCATTTCTGAAACGCATTAGTTCGTTAATTTATTGCAACAGCAGTTTTACATTATAACCACCAGCATTAAAACTATGCCGTTTATCTTTTTTTAAAGATATTTCTTGTTTTCTTTTGACATAGTGTAAATAAAAAAAAAAACTATAAGTTTATTATTTCCCAAAACCTGTTATAGTTGATGCAAAAATACATTATTTACTAATTATAAGCGGATTAGAATGTCCGCGACCTACATAGTAAGCAATATGCCTTATATGGCGTTGAATCAAGTGTGAGATTTTGGCCAGCGTTACGCGAGGGTCTATATGGTCGGAACCAAAACAGCGATATGGAACTAATTGGATGTTTTGGGGTAAATATATCTCGTCTATCCATATATCGTAAGGAAGGGGTTATATCACGTGCGATTTTATTGGATTTGTACCAAAATCTTAGCGGCACCAAACGGTATCGGATAGCCCGAGCTTCCTCTGGCCCTGACACCATGTTTGGTGCAGGGCCAGAGGAAACTCGGTCTAAGTGTCGGAGAATTCCACGTTTTCATATATGGTAGTGCGCTCTTGCCCTACGCCAGACATGGTGTCAGGGTCAGAGGAAACTCGGGCTACATATATCCATGACTTATTCGACAAGGAGAGCGAAACACAACACTAGAATAAATACATTGGAAAGTGTTGTGGTTGGGATAGAACATGACTTTTCATGGACGATTTAGATATATCGAAGGGATGAATACTTTTTCCATCGAGGACCGAGTGTTCGTCCTTGACCTCATTTGATTTAATGACCCCATGAGAGCACGGGCTATTCACGAGGTCACCATGCCTCGTGGTACGATGTGTGTTTATAGCAGAGTATTCTCATATAAACCTCTCTATCGCCTGCGAGTAATCATTTTTCCTTTGTGTATTCATTTATCTATAAATCGACCAGCGATACTATTTTTGGAATATCACTGATATGATTTTATTCATTGAAGGAACGAAAGCTTTCGGCAACAAATTATGGAAATTCGCTCTCTTTTTTTATTCATTGTCTGACAGATGTCATCTTTGATTTTCAATGAAATAATTCTGACATATTTTCTGAAGCTTTAATAGAAGGTTACACTAAAATAGTCTGTGTGAGTCACGTGACACCTATGTGTACAGAAGATCACGTGACATCGGCGTGACGAATTACTCACCAATGGAAAAATTGAATTTAAAGGTTTGGATGGTGAAAATTATCCTGAGAGCTGATATTGAGACGTTCATCCCATAAGACCAGTGACATCGAGCTGACTTTTCGTTGACCTCAGTTCATCGTCAATATTCCGTTGACTAGATTACCAGATCATTTACTAATTATTTTGTTTATTAAAGCCACATACTCCAAAGAAATGTGTACATTTCGAGCTCTTTACAGTTTGCAGACTTAATATTTACCTAACAAATTATTGCGAATCAAAAACTGGAGGAAAATGTGTATTTGATGAAAGTTTACCGGTAAATTCCCAAAATTAATTACTTTGTCCGACAGACCAATTTTCTATGCGAAATAGTCCCATAATGCAACGGGCGGGTTATAAATCTATACAAAATGGCGGAACGCCGCATGCGTGAGCCTGAGAAAACACAGGCAGTTTCTGCCGAAAAGAAATGTAAAAGGGACCGTATCGGCAAAACCCGAGTATTTCCTTAGGAAGGGAAATGATTCGTTGGAACTTAACGAGAGAAGAAAAAGGAACAGACTCGAACTCTGATTTTGCCGGACGTCTATTGGATTGCTGGTTAACTTTTGAACATTTTCAATTTCACCGATCTAAAATGTTATCCATACTTTGTTGTATGCATACTTCTACATTTTAAAATTAAGTACTAAGATACATGTTTGTTTATTTTATTCAGTTATTATGCTAATATTCAGCTAATATGTTTAAATTAAAGCATAAATAGGCACAGTTCACGTATATTCGATATGTAAACAACGGCCTTGTGTGTACTTTATATGTGCAGCGCACGTTGTTATAGCCTCGTTCTCGACACCGTGAACAATCTCGCGATAAAATAAAGCGGTGATTTATTTTTATACACTGATGTCTCAAGGACTACCCCGGTCAAGCGTCCAGGCCAGTGGTCATTTCAATGTTAGGAGAGTGTTATTGAGCATCTTTGATTGCCATTAATACATGTGTAACTAGAATTTTGGGTTATTTGAGAGTAGTTAGCTTCAAAGGATAAATGGTAGGACAAGATGGAAGCGAAAATTCTAAAAAAAAATAAAGTCCGGATTTCAACTAATAATTCATTGCCATCATGTTGAATCTGCAATTTTGTTCTTCATTAAGATAAGATAAGATCAAGTTTATCAAAAGACAGTTAGCATGGAAACATTAACGAAGGGAATGGTAGGGAGAATTATTTGTATTAGTTGTATTTTTTTAAACGGTTTTGAAATCATGTTGATGTACTAATTTTCCCCTTAAGTGGAGCGGTTGTTCTGTATAGTGCTGTTCAGGGCCTTACATGTGAAGGTAAGTGATTTAGCCACCAGCTACTACAATGGATCCGTGAATCACAATGGCTGTCCACCAGAGATTATCTTAGAAAAATAAGTTGATTAATGCAAATGCATGGATTTCATTTCAAAATATACAAAAATAATCAATTTTTCAAAAATAATACAAAAATGTAATAATGTTACCGTTTTGGGAGCAAAATCGTATAAAGAAGTGAAGAGTTACAGAGAATGAGAGATTAACACATTGACCATTGTATGTAATTTACCGACGTACTTGAAAACCGTCATATTTCATTGGTCTGTTAATCGACCAATGGACTTACGTTCTTTTGTAACCGGAAATTAATGTTTGCGAAGCGATCACCATCTTTTATGATGTATCGTCACATCCGGCGACCCTTGCTTCGGGTCACAGAATGATTTTCACGCAAGCAGCAGCTTATGTGCGAAAATATGTTGCCCCAAATCGATTTCACTGTTATTTCTAGCACAAAGTATTGGTATTTTAAACACGCCATGTCCCAATATCTGTCTCTTTTGATATCAATATGAGTTTGTTTTAATACATGTTCACACGAACAAAAAATAATCAAAAAAATAAAATTCCCTGAAACTTTACACGAAACATAATTCTTTACCAGGAATAGGGTAAAAAGAAGAAGAAAAATCCGTACCTATGCGGTTATGACGTTTATAATACGCAGAACCAACGTCCAAATTTATGGTTTCGCTATTTCCCTCTTCCGCAAATTTCGATCTATTGAATGTGTTTCATTGAATTCAAGCAATCAGTTTAGCTGTAAAGCATGCTAAATCAGTTTAGCTGTAAAGCATGCTAAGCTGGTAATAAGGTTTCATCGTACACAAAAAACTCGAGATTATTTGAAACAGAACATCCCGGGGCCTGTTCCAGTTTACAGACAAATCTTCCTCGTGGCGATCGAAGTTTGTGCGTACTAAGTCTGGCGGGAACGCATAAAACATTAAGTGTAATTGAACCGTCAAATACAGCTGTCAGACAGATATCGTTTTCAGTAATTTAAAACCAACATGTCAATCAGCATTGAAGTACGGCTTGTTCTCCCTCGCTTGTCCAATCAAATGTTGTAAAGGGTGTCATATTATGTCAGAAAAATAGCAATGTGTGACCTTAGAATAGTTCGGTTTAACCTTGGTTTTAAAGAAACGTGATGAATCGAATGGCGTGATATTGAAGTGCTGCTGAAAATATACGAGGGAAATAAATATTGGGGGTGTTTTGGTTATTGTACATGAACGAGGGAAATGATATCCGGGATGTTACTTTACAAAAACGAGGGAATGATATCGAGGTGTTACTGTAGATAAACGAGGGAAATGATATCGGAGGTGTTACTGTACTGTACATAAACGAGGGAAATGATATCAGAGTTATTACTGTACTGTACATGAACGAGGGAAATGACATCGAGGTGTTACTGTACATGAACGAGGGAAATGATATCGAGGTGTTACTGTACATGAACGAGGGAAATGATATCGGAGGTGTTACTGTAGATAGACGAGGGAAATGATATCGAGGTGTTACTGTACTGTACATGAACGAGGGAAATGCTATCGGAGGTGTTACTGTACATGAACGAGGGAAATTATATCGGAGGTGTTACTGTACTGTACATGAACGAGGGAAATGACATCGAGGTGTTACTGTACATGAACGAGGGAAATGATATCGGAGGTGTTACTCTACATAAACGAGGGAAATAATATCAGAGTTGTTACTGTACTGTACATGAACGAGGGAAATGACATCGAGGTGTTACTGTACTGTACATGAACGAGGGAAATGCTATCGGAGGTGTTACTGTACTGTACATGAACGAGGGAAATGACATCGAGGTGTTACTGTACTGTACATGAACGAGGGAAATGATATCGGAGGTTTTACTGTACTGTACATGAACGAGGGAAATGACATCGAGGTGTTACTGTACTGTACATGAACGAGGGAAATGCTATCGGAGGTGTTACTGTACATGAACGAGGGAAATTATATCGGAGGTGTTACTGTACTGTACATGAACGAGGGAAATGACATCGAGGTGTTACTGTACTGTACATGAAGGAGGGAAATGATATCGGTGGTGTTACTGTACATGAACGAGGGAAATGATATCGAGGTGTTACTGTACATAAACGAGGGAATGATATCGAGGTGTTACTGTACATAAACGAGGGAATGATATCGGTGGTGTTACTGTACTGTACATGAACGAGGGAAATGATATCGGTGGTGTTACTGTACATGAACGAGGGAATGATATCGAGGTGTTACTGTACTGTACATGAACGAGGGAAATGATATCGGAGGTGTTACTCTACATAAACGAGGGAAATGCTACCGAAGGTGTTACTGTAGATAGACGAGGGAAATAATATCAGAGTTGTTGTTGTACATGATCGAGGGAAATGATATCGATGGTGATACTGCACATAATCGGGGGAAATGATATCGGGGGCATTTCTGTACATCAACGAGGGAAATGATATCGGAGGTGTTACTCTACATAAACGAGGGAAATGCTACCGAAGGTGTTACTGTAGATAGACGAGGGAAATGATATCAGAGTTGTTGTTGTACATGATCGAGGGAAATGATATCGGTGGTGATACTGCACATAAACGAGGGAAATAACTTCGAAAGTGTTACTGTACATAAATAAGGGAAATGATATAGAGGTGGGAATGTACATAGGCGAGGGAAATAATATTGGAGGTGTTACTGTGCATAAATAAGGGAAATGATATCGAGGAGGGACTGTGCATAGACGAGGGAAATGATATAGAGGAGGGACTGTGCATAGACGAGTGAAATTATATCGGAGGTGTTACGGTACATAAACGAGGGAAATAATATCGAAGGTATTACTGTATATAAAAGAGTGAAATAATATAGAAGTGTTACTGTATATAAATGAGGGAAGAGAATGGTAGCGAGGTTTTACTGTTATTTTCACGGGTTTAAATCTATGTATTCCTCAAGTAAGGGCCTCACGTACAATGAACTTTATTCAACGCACGTCATTCATACCTCTCAATGTTTTAATAATGAGATAATGTATAATCCATTGGAATTAAGAATTGACATATATTTCGCCTCTCGACTACAGTGTAGATTCAAGACAATGTACTATGGCTGGAGGGTTTGGTTTGTTTGTTTTTAATAACGTCCTATTAACAGCCAGGGTCATTTAAGGACGTGCCAGGTTTTGGAGGTGGAGGAAAGCCGGAGTACCCGGGGAAAAAAACCACTGGCCTACGGTCAGTACCTGGCAACTGCCCAACGTAGGTTTCGAACTCGCAACCCTTAGGTGGAGGGCTAGTGATAAAGTGTCGGGACACCTTAACCACTCGGCCACCGCGGCCCCTTGGCTGGAGGGATTTCCTCACCTATCCAAATTGTTAATATGTTGTACCACAGATCGAAGTTCTACAGTATGTTATGGAGGACGTATATAATCAACGGGGGTTACTGTAAACGTACCAATTTTAGTGGTAATTTTATTTTAACGTTTTTGCGCTGGAAGCATTCCGCTAAATTATAATTGCGCTTATTGTTGTTTATCTATAAACATAACCTTATATTGAAGAATTTGTTGGATACTAATTGTTCTCTCTGTTTAATTATTTTAATTCGGTTTTGCGCTAAAATTTTAGTACGCCAAATTAGGTAAGTTTACAGTATATAAAGGTCGTTCTCTCAATATCGTAACAAAGAGCAACTCTTCAGCTAAGTCATATCTACTTTAGAGACTGAAACAAAATGTTCTCGACTGCACGCTAGATAACTTCTTGACTTGTCCAATGTTTTCTTAAGTTCGGCTGTTGAAAGTTCATTCCCTACTGACGGCAAAATACCAACTCTTTATGAATCGTTGTAATGCAGCAATCAATCAATGATGACAGATTATCAAAAGTCGACTGAATACATTTTCCCCAGTAGCCGTTAAATGATATGATAACCAATTCCCATACACATTCAATACCAAGGGTTTCATGTTTATCAATCTGTCTTCTATGCGTTCATGGAACTGTGTCATGAAAATACACCAACTCATCTGCTCCAAAAACAATATGAGTTTACAAGTAGTGGAATTAGTATGTCGCCTTCGATCAATATACCCGTATAAGGAATTGCGCGGGAGCGAAACGTTGAATACTTCGCTGTAAGTTGGAATCTTAGACTGTGAATTGGATCACGGGGCCTTCAAACCTTCGTCATTGCACAATGTATTTTCACGTTGTTGTTTTTGACCGAGATTCATCAAATGTGTCTAGTATCTATACCCAAAAATCGTATCAATTACTTCTGAATTTAAAAAGCCAATCAGTACACATTTAACGAAAGTTTGTCAAGATGGCCTCCAATCCTTTAAAACCTGACCAGCCTGAAATCTGAGCTATGGTGTCCAAAATGAAAAGATATTTACCCCGTAATATCGTCGCTGATAACACATACATGTACTTATCAATATTTTATTTTTGATTCCTGCGCTAGACATCTGTTTTCCGAACAGCTAAAATTTCACCGCTTTCTGATGTTTTGAAGATTTCGCGAGAAGATGTTAACCGAATTCAAGAAGATAAGTAAAATCTTTCGATCTAGACGATTTCCAGTAATATATCATGAACGATGGTGTCGAAATCACAAAATTTCTGGAAAAGGGTCGCTTTACGCGCCAATCCAGTAACTTATTTTGATTCTATATTAGGTATATTGACAGAGAAGTCCAGTGCCTGGGGATTTTGATTTCTAGTTGAGCTAAGTGATTTGGATAGTAAAAGATTCTCCATTGCCCCTGGAATATAATCTCTAGCGGAAAGCACTGAATGAAAAATCCATGTTTGTTCAGACGGGATCGTAAACACCAATTCATTCAGACAAAATATACCAAATAACATTCATCCATTCAGTAGCAATAAATCAGTATCTTTGCACGTTAAGATCAGAGTAATTTGAGGACACGATAGAGTATCCGGGAATCAATATTGGGAGCCACGTATAACATGAGGTTTACGTTTTTTGAGTATGTATGCTGTTTATAAGTTGATGAATACTTGTTTAATCATTTTACTCCGTCGAATTGATAAATACTTGTTTAATAATATTGTTCCATCGAGTTCATGTATACTTGGTTAATATGTTTGCTCCGTTGAGTTGATTTATTCACGTTTAATAGTTTCGCTGGGAACGTCGACTGTGATCGTGACGTCAAAAGATCAGGTCCCATTGACCTTGGGAAATTTAAATTCGGAATGCGATAATATTGAATACAGGTTCGATATAGGAAAATATAATTCAATCTTGTTTGTAACAAGCATTTTCATTGGCTTAGAAATTTATATTATCCATAGCGTAAAAAATTACGTTGCCGTTTATAACGTCGCATTTGATTGGCGGATGGAGCAGCGTAATAATTTGTAAGAGAAAAGAGTTCATCAAATAATTTATTTTGTGCAGGGTATAGATTCAATTAAAAGGATTGATATGAAAATATATTTCATGATATGGATTTATAAAAAAAAAAACGAGTACTCACACACCGCTTTTTTTGTGTTATTCCTCCATAATATAAAAAAAATACATATTAAAGTTAATCCTTAAAAAAAATTAAAACGGAAATCTTAGTCTTAAACTGCTTTCTTTTGAAAGTAATCGTGCGAAAATTACAGGGCAATAACTTTCCAAAGAAGGCAATTGAATTGTTAAATTGAAACGTAGACAATTTTATTAACAAATTATATTTTAGCATATAGCTAGAAATTCAGATGTCAGAAAAATCCGATCGAATTAAGCTAGGGGCATGTCAAATGTTCAAGCATCAATTTAACATTGATTCTGTGTTCTAAATTTAGAAGCGGTGTTAATACCAGAGAACCGGAAATTTTAACAAAAATGTTACTACACTCTGTAATACCGATAAATTATGTTTTATACGCCAGAATCCTGATATAAGTACGGATAGTGCCAAAACAATTTATAGATAAACGTAGAAGCTTATATTATGAATCTAATAATAAATCAATTATTTTTTGCTTCTTCATATTTTACAGTTTCTCGTTACTCTACTCAGGGTGACCTCAATCATGTAGATGCCACGTTGTGAAAACAAAATTGTTTTATGTCGACGACTCTCTGATAAACTATTTGAATTTGAATCAAAATGTTGGTGTTTCACAGAAACAAGACGCCATATTGGCGAAGTCAGGATTCCAAGTTTCCTGTAGTCCTGATAGAGATATCTGTCAGAATGCCCAAATCTGGTGCAAGGGCCAGAGGAAACACGGACTAAGGAAAAGGTAGGGATTTCTTTCCGTCATACCTAGTCGCAAATGGAATATTCGTGTTATCAAGACTGAAAATTGTTGTTTCAGACTGCTTGTGAGTACAAAACTCCAATTGAAAATCCAACTTGTATTTGCCTTTACTGTGAGGCTTGTGTTGAGTTAAAACACTATTAATAATTTGACGGAAAATAGATTAGGGTATGCAGTTTGACTTGCAATCAAACTAATGAAATGTCCGTGTGCTGTTATTGTCTAAAATACATGTACATGTATATACATTTATATATACATATCTTATTTATGTACATATAACTTTTTTGGTGATTTTTTGTCTTTTAATTTTCGATTTAAAATATACAACAGCCTTTTGTTGTTTTCAATCCATCGTAATTAGTTTTTGTCAGAGATGCAGCATCTGGAATACATATGTTTATTACTTATGGTTTAAATGTCTGTTGTAATCTTCAACAGCTGATTGACACCGCAAAACCATGAACTTCGTAGTACGATTCTAATCGTACAAGTGGAAAGATAATTTTAAAATTTTATAAAAATATAAAAAAAAAAAATATAAATTGGGGGGAAATACTAAAACATACACAACAAAATCATCTGCAGATTTTCCATATGTCAAGTGATTTTTTAAATTCTAACAATGTTAATTAAAGATATATTTTCACAACTACTTCTACATCCTGTAAATGTTTGATTCGCAAATCTAGTAGCTACACGATAGAGGGGTCTATGAATTTGGATCAGTTATCTCGTTATGCAAAATCATTTTAAACTAAAACTTAAAAACTGTCTGCGGATATTACGTATCGAAACTCCAATATAAGGAAATGAAGGTGTTACGTATCGTTGTAGGATCAATGACTGAATTCCTAAATTAAACGTAAGATCGGGGGGAAAAAATCAGTTCCGCCCTTTGGCTTTTGCCGTGTTGTCCACTTGAATAAGTGTAAGTTGGCTGTTCGGCTAATAGCTCGTCAGCTGAAAGGCCGAAATGTCGTAATCGCAGACGTAAAACCGTTAAATAAATAAAGTTTGTTTCATCATACCTGACTTTATCAAACTGTACATGTACTTTGAATAAGAAATCAATACAGTTATTATATGCCTAGATTTCGGTCTTGTCGCGTTGTCGCATTGACGTATAATGTCACTTTGGCGCCTCCGCCATTGCGACAACACAACGTTGCTGAAATCAGCCACCATGCTACTCGCTGGGAAGGTCAAAGGTCAAGTCAGTGTCTAGTTGATCATCATGCACCAAAACCAGACGTACGGATGTTCACGAATCAGAAGCGGTTCACCAGATTCCGTCAATACGGAGTCTCGTCGGCGGAGCTCTGTTATAGAGATCAAGTGTCTAACAATGCATAATCTATTTTAAGTAACACAATTGCCTGTGGCAGGAATTCAACTCCATAAATCTTCCACCTCAATCGATAAAGAAGGACCGGCCTTTCGCCTTGTCAGTTCATCGAACTTGGTGTGGTGTTTCACACACGGAAGACAGATCTTGGCGATTTCGTAAAAAAAAAAGAAAAAAAAAAGATATAACAACGCAAGAACATGGTGTTCTCGATTCTTTCTAATGTATCTCCGTGTCCAAAATAATTCTATTATCCATTAAGCGGTGTTGGTAGTAAAGCTATTAGCCATACAGTTGTATCGTATTATCCATTGCAAAAGCCCTCGCCACAACATTGGTCTCCATTAAATGCCAGTTGTCATAGAACGAAAACCGTGAATTAGGAAAATGACTTTAATTTTGCTGAGAACATGTACGGTTACAATTGCAGTGTATTGTCGCGTTATTCAAACCTGTCTCTTTTCATGACTAAACTCGAGATCCCACGAATTCTGGTTTATGTCAAAATGTTTCTGATTCTTTTCGAGTTTAATTCGTGACCCCTGATACTGACAAAATTAAAATACATATATACGCCAATCTGCTGTTTTCAATTATTAGTGATTTTGGTTTAAAGCAAGATAATGTACAATGTGACAAAATTAATCTTGTCCCAGTCTTTCAATTTTATTTTTGATGACATATTGATAGAATTTGCAAAAATTACAGAATCCTAAATAGAGAAATTGCTGATAAGACTCGAATACTTCCCACACAAAGCATTACCTATGTCTACATTTATTGATATATATATTATCTGTCACATGGTATTGAAATTGAAGTCTAGATTTTAGTCTTGACATTTTGGGTCATCCGGTCTGAAATGTCACATGTTCTCTTGAGACGCCTAATTTAGATCCATCTCAGCCCACCTGCCTTGAGTGGCCGTATGTGGATCAGCCTTGTTCCGAGTCGGTCCTCTCCTCCTTCCTTTGTCAATGTGTCACGTGTTATGAATAAGTCTTAAAATGTATTTTTACGTAAAAATACAAGCGTAGGTCTGGAGTGGCATTATACAATTCAAATTTGTCCCGAAACAGTGTTCCGCCAATTCGTCACGTTCAAATCATTCGATTTAGTTCATGTGATTCACAGCCTTGAATTCAGAGTCAACAACATTTTCCAAAAGTCGGATGTTTTCTGCCGTCGAGACGACCCCCCTTTTTGCAAACAGGAAGCTGGCAGATCGCCATATTTATTATTTTGCTACTATTTTGCCAACTTTCTTTTCATTTGGTGGCTACAATATATATTGCCTCTTGTACACTTATGAATACTCACAAAATATCTCGCGACATCTTCACAACCTGTAATTGATTAGCATTGTCATTTTGAAATCAATCTAAATTTTAAACAAAAGCAAAAGCAAAAAAAAAAAAAAAACAACAAACAACAACAACTAAACAAACAAACAAACAAACAATAACAACAACAAAGTTTCGTTCGATATTATCAAGACAATTTCGCCAACATTTGCTTCACTTTATACTGAAGACTAGTTTTTTTTTTTTTTATTTGTTCATGCTGATAAACTTTCAAAGTACGACTCAAACACCAACACGGGGATAAGAATCATAATTACATAATCAGGAATCTGCTCCTTTATCGAGTTCGTAGCGGTAACGCCGGCCCAACGTTTTGAATCGTGCTGCTTGTTTCCAAGATAGTGGGACAGTGAAGCTTCACAATTTTTGTTTTGTTTTTTTTTTTGTTTAACGTCCTATTAACAGCCAGGGTCATTTAAGGACGTGCCAGTTTGGAGGTGGAGGAAAGCCGGAGTACCCGGAGAAAAACCACCGGCCTACAGTCAGTACCTGGTAACTGCCCCACGTAGGTTTCGAACTCGCAACCCAGAGGTGGAAGGCTAGCGTTAAAGTGTCGGGACACCTTAACCACTCGGCCACTCAGCTTCACAAATCTGGTAAAGATTGTTTGGTAAAAACAACAAAAAAAATTCTTTATCTGCTTATAAATTACAGAGATTATTTCTATGTAAAATGGAACTAATTGTGGAGGAATAATATGTTTCAATTTGTATTTGTTGTGGATCAAAATCCCCAAAAAACAAACAAAACAATAATTTGCAAATATAAAGTTGTTATTTTGTGAAGACGGTTGCCATTTTGGAACATCGCTTTATGGTACCGTGCTTATTGCTGCAAACACGATAAAGGATTTTCATAATACACATGACCACATTTTTCCGGGTATCCATGGCGACGGCTTCAACGAAAAGTTCGTCTTCCTAAAACTCGTTCATACTAGTTTTGTGAAAGTGATGTTCACTCTAGTATCAAAGTAGTTTTGTGTGAGGGATGTTCACTCTAGTATCATAGTAATTTTGTGTGAGTGATGTTCACTCTAGTATCAAAGTAGTTTTGTGTGAGTGATGTTCATTCTAGTATCAAAGTAGTTTTGTGTGAGTGATGTTCACTCTAGTATCAAAGTAGTTTTGTGTGTGTGATGTTCACTCTAGTATCAAAGTAGTTTTGTGTGAGGGATGTTCACTCTAGTATCAAAGTAGATTTGTGTGAGTGATGTTCACTCTAGTATCAAAGTAGTTTTGTGTGAGTGATGTTCACTCTTGTATCAAAGCAGTTTTGTATGAGTGATGTTCACTCTAATATCAAAGTAGTTTTGTGTGAGTGATGTTCACTCTAGTATCAAAGTAGTTTTGTGTGAGTGATGTTCACTCTAGTATCATAGTTGATTTGTGTGAGTGATGTTCACTCTATTATCATAGTAGTTTTGTGTGAGTGATGTTCACTCTAGTATCATAGTAGTTTTGTGTGAGTGACGTTCACTCTAGTATCATAGTAGATTTGTGTGAGGGATGTTAACTCTAGTAACAAAGTAGTTTTGTGTGAATGATGTTCACTCTAGTATCAAAGTAGTTTTGTGTGAGTGATGTTCACTCTAGTATCATAGTAGATTTGTGTGAGGGATGTTAACTCTAGTATCATAGTAGATTTGTGTGAGTGATGTTAACTCTAGTATCATAGTAGTTTTGTGTGTGTGATGTTCACTCTAGTATCAAAGTAGTTTTGTGTGAGTGATGTTCACTCTAGTATCAAAGTAGTTTTGTGTGAGTGATGTTCACTCTAGTATCATAGTAGTTTTGTGTGAGTGATGTTCACTCTAGTATCATAGTAGTTTTGTGTGAGTGATGTTCACTCTAGTATCAAAGTAGTTTTGTGTGAGGGATGTTCACTCTAGTATCATAGTAGTTTTGTGTGAGGGATGTTCACTCTAGTATCAAAGTAGTTTTGCGTGAGGGATGTTCATTCTTGTATCAAAGTAGTTTTGTGTGGGGGATGTTCACTCTAGTATCAAAGTAGATTTGTGTGAGGGATGTTCACTCTAGTATCAAAATAGTTTTGCGTAAGAGATGTTCACTCTAGTATCATAGTAGTTTTGTGTGAGTGATGTTCAGTCTAGTATCAAAGTAGTAGTTTTGTGTGAGTGATGATGTTCATTCTTGTATCAAAGTAGTTTTGTGTGAGTGATGTTCACTCTAGTATCATAGTAGTTTTGTGTGAGTGATGTTTACTCTAGTTTCATAGTAGATTTGTCTGAGTGATGTTCATTCTAGTATCAAAGTAGTTTTGTGTGAGTGATGTTCACTCTAGTATCATAGTAGATTTGTGTGAGGGATGTTAACTCTAGTATCATAGTAGATTTGTGTGAGTGATGTTAACTCTAGTATCATAGTAGTTTTGTGAGAGTGATGTTCACTCTAGTATCAAAGTAGTTTTGTGTGAGTGATGTTCACTCTAGTATCAGTAGTTTTGTGTGTGTGATGTTCACTCTAGTATCAAAGTAGTTTTGTGTTAGTGATTTTCACTCTAGTATCATAGTAGATTTGTGTGAGTGATGTTCACTCTAGTATCAAAGTAGTTTTGTCTGAGGGATGTTCACTCTAGTATCAAAGTAGTTCTGTGTGAGTGATGTTCACTCTAGTATCAGTAGTTTTGTGAGAGTGATGCTCGCTCTAGTGTCATAGTAGTTTTGTGTGAGTTATGCTCACTCTAGTATCAAAGTAGTTTTGTGTGAGTGATGTTCACTCTTGTATCATAGTAGTTTTGTGTGAGTGATGTTCACTCTAGTATCAAAGTAGTTTTGTGTGAGTGATGTTCACTCTAGTATCAAAGTAGTTTTGTGTGAGTGATGTTCACTCTAGTGTCATAGTAGTTTTGTGTGAGTGATGTTCACTCTTGTATCAAAGCAGTTTTGTGCGAGTGATGTTCACTCTAGTATCATAGTAGATTTGTGTGAGTGATGTTCACTCTTGTATGATAGCAGTTTTGTGTGAGTGATGTTCACTCTTGTATCATAGTAGTTTTGTGTGAGTGATGTTCACTCGAGTATCATAGTAGTTTTGTGTGAGGGATGTTCACTCTTGTATGATAGCAGTTTTGTGTGAGTGATGTTCACTCTAGTATCAAAGTAGTTTTATGAGTGATATCATAGTAGATTTGAGTGATCGATGTCACGTGTCGACGGCCTATACCCTGTATAGACTGTAGAAATAATGATTTACTGTGCATGACGTCATTTATGATGACGTATCTGATAAATGCGCAGTTAGGGGATATTTGTAGTCAATAGAAATATATATCAGTCAATATGTTGCGTATAATACAGGACCTATGGACCTCTTGTCTGAGCTACTACCCGGATAAGGTTAACAGAGGTCTCGAGTCCATTTCTCTTAAACAGATTAGCATGTCACTTTTCAACAACTGCAGCCGACATGCTGTCACGGGCAGTAGCCGAAATAGATTCTCTCAGCGGCCGAGATTTATTAATAGTACACATGTTCCACTGAAAAGCCTATACATAGGAATTACCTCCAGGGGCCCCTTTTTCTCACCAAGTATTGTTAGCTTAAAATGTTAAAAAATATAATTGCTGAGCAAATGCTCTATTTTTGTTGCAACATATTTGTGTCAACCTGTATATCATTGTTTACATCAACTTTATAGAAATAATGCATTAAATCATTCTTAAAGGAAATCCTAATTCTGTAAATATACGCAAGTTCATATGTGTTTCTGACTTTGTTAAGCTGACAAAGCTTGACGTGTGTTTGTGTCCCAGTCGGCTAATGACAAGACTTGGTAATAACTATAAACAAAACACTAAAAGGAGAAGTCCGTATATTGTGGTAAGGAGATAGCGATCGTGCACGACGGGATGATACGGCAGCCCAGAAGGTCCAATCGAGTTGTAAGTAGGAGGAGTCTGTAGTGTATGGTGGCCTATTTCTGCCATCGATTTGCCGACTTAGTAGTGCCCTTATGGTTAAGTTGTTTAGCGTTTATCGTCGATATGACAAAAGACGTTCCATCTCTGAAACACCCGGTCTTAAATTTCATTGTACTTTTCAAGGATCTGAATGCAAATCGATCAATCTTGTATTCGTATTTTGACGCTGTTTTATCAGAATTAAGGTTTCGTTACTATATGTCGGTATTCAGTCTCTCTGTTTATGTTTACAGTTTTTGTTTTGTTTCTGTAAATGTACATATTTAGCAGGAATGTTATTTTCAACGTTTATAACAGTCAAAATATTCCATAAAATTACGATTGTGTATATTATAAAAGTTGTCTGTACACTTGTATATTATTTTAAACAAGTATTGTTGCCGAGTTTAATCTCTTCGCTAATCTGTTTAAAGCTGTGTCACAAAAAATAGTCCGTGTATAGGACGAAAAGCAGGCGATGTGACATGCTAAGTTGCAAAAGCTCCCTGGATTAAGTAGCTGTATGTAAATTGCCATAGAATGTATTCCACAAAGGTGTAAAAAGGAGTATTTCTCACTTAAATTAGGAGGATACTGTCAATTAATTAATTTTCGCGGCCCACTCATTGTAGCGCATTATCAAAGATTAATCGATTATCGCAATATTATCGGATCTGGTGTGGTATTGATTAACCTTCTATCATTAGCTATGGAAATTTAAGGACGAACTCCCATGTGTGCGAAATACATGCATGCGGTGGTGTGTGTGTGTGAATGCTTGAGAAAGCCGATTCGTATATTTGTATTTTCTCCCTAATGATAACGCGAAAGTTCGGTGGCTGATTTCTGCCTTTTCGTTGTTTCGGTTTGGCGCCCCGTCAGAACGATTATCTTCGTCTTTTCGCCCCCGATCGTTATGGCGCAGCAGACGCCACAACTCAACGCGACATAACGAAAATGTGAGGTCGCTGATCAGCTGGGCGAATTAATTAATTCGCCCCGCTAATCATAGAAATCAGCCACCATACGAAACTGAAACCGACCTCAGAAAATCTGTTGACAAAGCAAAAGCAGAAAGCTATAAACGTTTTAGTATACAGATTAACGGCGTCTCGCCCACCTTGTCGATATTTTGTTTCTTCCCTGTTATATTTAATCCGAATTTTACAAAGACCACAAAACCACGAGAAAGGTACATCATCGTACAAAAGATCGGTACGTGAAGTCGTGGGCTTCTAATTACATAAAAAAAAAAACAGCATTTGTTGTTGCTGTTTCATTAGAATTTTGAATCTAACATTCAGAGTCTCAGTTTATGATCAACAGAATAAAACGCGGTAAAATCCATATCACATGTCATATCAGCCCTCGACCAATTTGATACTTCGTCTGATATTGGGTCCTCGGTCTGATATTGGGTCCTCGGTCTGATATTGGGTCCTCGGTCTGATATTGGGTCCTCGGCCTGATATTGGTCCTCGGCCTGATATTGGGTCCTCGGTCTGATATTGGGTCCTCGGTCTGATATTGGGTACTCGGTCTGATATTGGGTCCTCGGTCTGATATTGGGTCCTCGGTCTGATATTGGGTCCTCGGTCTGATATTGGGTCCTCGGCCTGATATTGGGTCCTCGGTCTGATATTGGACCCTCGGTCTGATATTGGGTCCTCGGTCTGATATTGGGTCCTCGGTCTGATATTGGGTCCTCGTTCTGATATTGGGTCCTCGGTCTGACATCGGGTCCTCGGTCTGATATTGGGTACTCGGTCTGATATTGGACCCTCGGTCTGATATTGGGTCCTCGGTCTGATATTGGGTCCTCGTTCTGATATTGGGTCCTCGGTCTGACATCGGGTCCTCGGCTTGATATTGGGTCCTCGGTCTGATATTGGACCCTCGGTCTGATATTGGACCCTCGGTCTGATATTGGGTCCTCGGTCTGATATTGGGTCCTCGTTCTGATATTGGGTCCTCGGTCTGACATCGGGTCCTCGGTCTGATATTGGGTACTTGGTCTGATATTGGGTCCTCGGTCTGATATTGGGTCCTCGGTCTGATATTGGGTCCTCGGTCTGATATTGGGTCCTCGGTCTGACATCGGGTCCTCGGTCTGACATCGGGTCCTCGGTCTGATATTGGGTCCTCGGTCTGATATTGGACCCTCGGGCTGATATTTGGTCCTCGTTCTGATATTGGGTCCTCGGTCTGATATTGGGTCCTCGGTCTGATATTGGACCCTCGGGCTGATATTTAGTCCTCGGTCTGACATCGGGTCCTCGGCCTGACATTGGGTCCTCAGTCTGATATTGTGCCCTCGTTCTGATATTGGGTCCTCGTTCTGATATTGGGTCCTCGGTCTGATATTGGGTCCTCGGTCTGACTTTAGGTCCTCGTCCTGATATTGGGTCCTCGTTCTGATATTGGGTCTTCAGTCTAATATTGGGTCCTCTTTCTGATATTGGGTCCTCGTTCTGATATTGGGTCCTCGTTCTGATATTCGGTCCTCGGCCTGATATTCGGTCCTTGATTTGATATTGGGTCCTCGTTCTGATATTGGGTCCTCGTTCTGATTTTGGATCCTCGGCCTGATATTGGGTCCTCGTTCTGATATTGGGTCCTCGTTCTGATATTGGGTCCTCGGTCTGATATTGGGTCCTCTGTCTGATATTAGGTCCTCGTCCTGATATTTAGTCCTCGGTCTGATATTGGGTCCTCGGGCTGATATTAGGTCTTTGGCCTGATATTGGGTCCTCGTTCTGACATTGGGTCCTCGGCCTGATATTGGGTATTCGGTCTGATATTGGGTCCTCGGCCTGATATTGGGTATTCGGTCTGACATTAGGTCCTCGTGCTGATAATGCATGTGATATGGATTTTACCATGCAATATTCTCTATATAGCGAACTCAAATCCCCTGCCAATCCCCAACTACAAATTAGCACAAGGACGGTTATTTATAGCATTAGGGCGTGGTTCTAACATGGTGTCCACTCCAATTCCATTAAATCAAAATCTAATGCCAAATACTTTCAAAAGAGATATAACACGCATGCAAAATGTAAAAATCAACGCAAACAAAACTTAATGATAAAACTGTGTAAGAGTTAAGCGCCCGACAGACGTTCTGAAAGTGATGGATTTTGCACTCGTTCGACCCACTTACACTGAAGTTTTTTTCGTGTATTAGAAGAAAACAATTGCCAATTAGAAGAGGCTCGTGATAAGCTAGGAACATGTGTGTGTTTGTTTACAATTATCTCTTGATGACGCAAACATTTCTCTTATTTATCAAATAAATATATTGCGTCAAACAGACAACTTGTTCAGCTACAAATAATCAGGGACTACTATTCTGTTTATTTCAGAAAGTATTTTTGTTTGGCATGCTTATTCTTTGTGATACCTAACTGCGAGAAAGCGTTACATTAGACCAAAAGACCAGAGTCTTTAACATTTTCACGATCAGTAGAGATGTTAGAGGTTATGATGCGATATATAACACAAAATCAGTTTCGGTTGCTAATAAGCTCCAGTAGAAACATACATTTACTCTTTGAAGTCGATTTCTAGGTGTTGAGTTCAAATAGCTTTACCGCGTAACCCTGTTCCGTTTGGTGCAATACATGTATATAAAGGTTAATAGGTCAATGCAGACCAAAAATGTATTTATAATACTAAAGACCTTGACCATTATTCCGGAATAGCATTTCAGAGGGCAATTTCCTCCCCAAAACCTATAGTCTAAGTTTTTGTTCTCAAGTTGGTTTTAAACAATGTTTAAACTGAGGCCGTTTTCGTTCCCGCTTTGGTAATGGTAAACTAAAACTAACTTGTGCAGCCTATCAAGCTATCCGATGGTGTTGTTTGGGTGGTTTTGTTCTAAAAACAAGATGACTTTAGCTATAGTTTCTTTTCTCCGTCCATCTTTTACATATGTACGTACGTAACACCAAAGTTTGACAGCGCACTAGCGACCCCATTTTGATCAAACTTTACACAATGATAACATTGATAAAGGCCCATAATCTATTGGACAATTTCGATTTCCAGGGGTTTTTGGGTCAAGGAAAAGGTCACTATAGCTATGTTTAGCGGAGGGCCGGTAAGGAACCCCAGTGTGCATACTATTCTTTTACTTATTTATAAACTTATTCGGTATTTTAGGCCTTATTCATCCGGAATCTTTTCCAGAAATGTTCATCTTTATAAGCTGGAAAATGTTCTTTATATAAAATAAGATTCAGAATACGGAGAATTTCCTTATACTAAGGCGTATCAAAGATTCCATAACTGAACGTTTTCTTCAATAAACGCTATTTTTCAAAATAGAACTTTCTATTTTTTGAGAACCAGTTAAAACTTGACTGAGCTAAAATACATACATTTAACAGAAACGATGTGTGACGACACTGTCCATGTGTGACGACACTGTCGATGTGTGACGACGCTGTACCTGTTAGACGACGCTGTCCATGTGTGACGACGCCGTCCATGTGTGACGACGCCGTCGATGTGTGACGACGCTGTCCATGTGTGACGACGCTGTCCCTGTTTGACGACGCTGTCCATGTGTGACGACGCTGTCCATGTGTGACGACGCTGTCCATGTGTGACGACGCTGTCCCTGTTTGACGACGCTGTACGGGAGTGACGAGTAGACGATGCTGCCACTATGTGGCGTCGCTGTCCATGTGTGACGATACTGTCCATGTGTGACGATACTGTCCATGTGTGACGACGCTGTCCCTGTTTGACATAGCTTTACCTGAGCGACGAGTGGACGACTGCAAGGTTAGCAATGTGTGGCTTTGTTATAAAAAATACTCATGGGCACATAACGACACAAAATTTAAACAAATCCAATTCCGTATACCCATGAGCCTGCTTCACAATCAATATTTTAGAAAATAACAAATACTGATGCTTTCAGAGAACTCGTATGTCAATACGTAATTATGCTTAAACAATTTCCGTAAAACCTGATATTGCCATGTTTATGAGTTTCAACGTGAACTAAGATATTGTTTTTAACGTTTTGATATATTTGAAATATAATTGCCTTCTCTGCGATCATTTCAGGCGAACCCTGAATACTCCAGGGGCCATTGTGGATCGTGGATGATTGAGGCGTACTCTCGATATTAAAGGACTCGTGGTGTATATGTGTAAGTTTAGGACTTGCCCTTCATGACTCATGGTGGTTATGTGTAAGTTTAGGGCGTACCCTCTAGGACCCATGGTGGTCATGTGTAAGTTTAGGGTGTACCCTCCATGACCCATGGTGTATATGTGTAAGTTCAAGACTTGCCCTCCATGACCCATGGTGTATATGTGTAAGTTTAAGTGTTGCCCTCCAGGACCCATGGTGTAAATGTGTAAGTTTAAGACTTGCCCTCAAGGACCCATGGTGTAAATGTGTAAGTTTAGGGTGTAACCTCAAGGACCCATGGTGTATATGTGTAAGTTTAGGGTGTACTTGCCCTCAAGGACCCATGGTGTATATGTGTAAGGCGGTAAGTGGCTCCTCCTCCTCCTCCTCCTCCTCCTCCTCCTCCTCCTCCTCGTCGTCGTCGTCGTCGTCGTCGTCGTCGGCGTTCCACCGGTCGTTGTTTTCATAAAAAAATACTAGAACCAATATATTATCCTTCTAATTAATTCATAATTTTCAAGACTTACGTCCTTGCTAATAATACAGTTACTCTCTTGTTTTACACATGTAGATGACCGATAGCTGAAAATACATTTTGCGTATCAAAGACATGATTTCTTACACAATTACGGTATTATAAATATGTTGATAATTGCTGTACTCTTCAAGCTAAGGTCCAGTATTTGTGAGAATTACGGCAACTGTAATCCTCTTATCCATATCTTCGTGATAACATTGCGTGTTATTTAAGCCACGGAAAGATATTCTTCAACGTCAGCAAGTAATTGAAAATCTATTTTTGTTCAGTTTTGTTTAAATAGAAAGCTTGCTTCATTTCGTTTCTAAATAGTGCTTCACACAACAGCAATTCAAAATCATGAATATGCCTCCAAGGTATCGATCAAATTTATTTATGATAAAATGACTTCGTCCTCTCAAAATGACGTCATCCACTCGAGAATACACTGACGTCATTCTCTCATGGATGCAATATCGTAATTCCCTCAAGGAAACATCATTCTTTCTAGGATATATTGACGTAATTTTCTTGAGGAACCATTGACTAATCATTCCTTTCAGGATACAATGAAGTCATGTTCTAGGACACAATGACGTCATCCTTTTACAAGGACGGCATTCGCACCAGGACATACTCATACCTTTATCTGGAGAACACAATAACGATATTTTCTCAAGGATAGAAGGACGTCATCCTTTTCTGGATACAATGACGTCATCCTTTTCTGGATAGAATGACGTCATCCTCTCCCAGATACAATGACGTCATCCTCTCCTGGATACAATGACGTCATTCTCTCCTTGATACAATGACGTCATCCATTCCAGGTTACAATGGCAAACTTATTTCAAAGACACAACGTCGTCATTCTTTCCATGATACAAGTACATAATCCTCTCGATGTACCATGACGTAATTCCCTCCAGGATACAAGGAGATCATCCTCTCAGGTACACAATGACGTCATCGGGGTCGTCCTCTCTTGGATACAATAAAATCTTTCTCTCCAGGATACACTGACGTCATCCTCGTAAGAACACAATGACGTCATCCTCTCCTGGATACAATAAAATCTTTCTCTCCAAGATACACTGACGTCATCCTCGTAAGAACACAATGACGTCGTGCTCGCCTGGTTACAATAACATATTTTTCTCAAGGATATAATGACGTCATCCCCTCCTGGACACTGACGTCATCCTCTCGAGGACACGATGACGTCTTCGTCCAAAATGTCTTTCAAACATAACCTCTCCATCTTAAATAGTCCCGCCCCTCTCGATGAATATATGATCGCGGGCGTACGGGAGATATATTGTACACAATCTATATATTTAAGGATTGAATTTTGATTTGGTCGATTTCATGGGGTCATGAACTGAGATGCTCTTGAGACAAATTTAATGAACTGCGAAGCAGTTCATGTTGAATTTGTCTCAAGAGCAACTCAATTCATGACCCCATGAAATCGACCAAATCTAGATTCAATCCTTATATTTCAATTGGTTTTTTTTCTCGAATAAAAAAGTCGGCCTAGATATTAATATCTTGTAGCTTGTGCAAGTCTAAATGCGGAAAAGCCCGAGGAGTTCCGGATTTTGCATGTCTAGTCGGTCGAGTAAAATAGTCCGCTATTTCAGGATTGAAAAACAGTATTACTTTGTCAAAATAAAAGTATTTAGCATATCTGGTCTTTCATAAAATACAAGAATACTTTATAAATTTGATAATTTTAATAATTATTCGATGCTTATAACAGCAATGTAGAAAAAGTGAAATCATTCCGCGGAAGGATTTTAATCATGTATTCATACGCACTGATCAGTGTTAATCTGGTCAAATTCATGAGCAAATGAAACAGATTAAGTTTGGTAGTTTCATTGAGTCAAACTTGAGTAGAAATTGAAATATTGGTGCTTCAAATGTCAAAATCTGCCAAAGTGCAATCTCTTCGCATGTAACAAAGCAAATTTGGTTTATTTGGTATATATTGTTCAACATCCTATTAACAGCCAGGGTCATTTAAGGACGTGCCAGGTTTTGGAGGTGGAAGAAAGCCGGAGTATCCGGAGAAAAACCACCGGCTACTGTCAATACCTGGCAACTGCCCCACGTGGATTTCGAACTCGCGACCCAGAGCCAGTGAAAAAGTGTCCGGGCACCTTAATCCCATATAGAGCAATACTTCATTCATATAAAGTTATATCTGTTTTGTTTGTTGAAACACTCTGAGTTCCAGACATTTCATAGTTATATTTGTTATATGTGTGTATTACGTGATTGAAAGTCTCGACGGAAACCAATTTCAATATTAGGAATTACCGTGTATCTCGTAAGACATGAACGGGATAATTTCAAATATGGCCAAGAAATATTTGGTTTTACAATGAGTGGATTGACCTGTTTATGTATGCTGACATGTTTGACTGTTACGTCGGGTATGTCGAGAAACGATCGATGTTTCTATATATAGGGATTGGATTTCACTTTTATGTTAACCATGGTCTTATGGAGCAATTCCTCTAAGAATATATTCTATGGGGCGCGCTAGCGCCCCATTTATAATATATTCTTAGAGGAATTGCTCCATAAAAGCATGGTTAACATAAAAGTGAAATCCAATCCCTATATTTACACTTACGGATGTTGTTTCTATAAGTCTTTGTGATTATAATATTTTTTCTTTGTAAATAAAAAAAATCATATAAAAGTCGTACACAGTGGGAAGAGTCAATTATTAGAACAGCCAATGGTGACGCTTCACAACAAATTGAGACTTTTTTTCCGCGGTAAAAAATAGTTCTGTTTTATTATGATATTAACATAAATAATGAAAATATTTTGATAGATTAAAAATTTAAATTTAAATGAATTTTCATTTATAATTTACTATACAATATATAACACGACTATATCTAATTACATGTTTTAATTAATTGATATATTTATTTCAGATAGATACACCACTCTAAATTGATTTTTTTTTTAAAGCTAAATTAAGAATAAAGCCGATACGAAAATGTAGACCAAATGTATCGTATATCGGTGTGCTCCTTACACAAAATGAGTTCGGCAATTTTACAGACAACTCTGCCAAGACGTCCAAGGCGAAATGGTTTTATGCATGTGGTATTTGGAATCTCCATCAGCGCGCGATATACGAGTTACGTAATAAAAACAAACACCTGCGCCGACGAAACCAACACCTAGTGTAGGTTTCAGACATGTTTGTTGTTTTTCAACAGTTATTGAGAGGAGAAAATGGCAGTGTTTCAACTGAATGTTTTGTTTAAAAAGTGATATTTTCTCCTAACCTTGAACCAATTGACAGCAATAAAAAATAGTGTGTATTTTTTATGAACAAACAGACAGAAATTCTGCCAAATAAGCACCATTGTTATTTATAATTGGCAATGATCTAAATTTGGCGACTGAGGGGAAGTTCTCTTTGTATATTGTAATTTAATGACATGGGAATAGATACACACATAAATAAATTTGCATATATCGGATGATGGATATAGTTCGGTTTATACAAACAGAAACGATTTTAAAATAAAAGTAATGTTGTCGGTTACAGTAATTGATAAAATGTTTATGAGTATAAAGTTTGGATGGCAGTTACATTTATTATATAACAACCCTAAGTTTGGTAGAAAGCGCACATCAAAGAAACAGCGGAATCAGCAATTGGTTTGTGAAAACATATAAAAGAGATGAAACATGTATAATAAATTAAATGTGTGCTTCCCGCTGCTAATTGGTATTTCAGGAATTATTGACATGCTTGTCTTATTATTTAACATTTAATATAGATATGTAAGTATGCAAATGCTTAGCTGTAGAAATATCCTTACGTTACGTTTTTATAAGTTACCCATACTACAATGAGCATGGACTCTTCGTATATTGAAAAGGACGAGTCCATATTCGAAGGACGGGGTGTAATGATTTTGTATTAACGTGTGGAATGTCTTTCGTTATATATAAATATGTGTGAAGATAAACGTTATAGCACTGCACGATTTGATATCAGACTCTGTAAATTCCTTCAAGCTTAACATAAACAAAAGACAGAGAGGATTCAATAAAAAGCATGAGATGGGGGTGTAGGGGCGACGCGCGAGCTATATGCTGTCCTTCACATTTTTTTTATTCCTATAAACCTGTAATCATATTTTCTTTGTGTTTAAACGATTATTAATTTAAACTTATTTAATGCTGTCTGAGACTTTATTTTAAAATCTTACAACCAGCATACTTGTAAAGATTTTTTCCAATGCTTCAGTTTTTTATAAATATGCTATTTTATCAAACAACCCATCAATTGAACAAACAAATCAACAAAAACAAAAAACATCAACCAAACTTAAAAAAAAGAAAAAAAGAAAGAAAAGAAAACAATTGAATTATGGTTGCATATGCTAACAGTTCCTTTTGCCAGCTATATGACCCAGTTGGGAGTCCGCTACCAGACGTAAAATAAACTACATGTAACTGAACTCTCATATCTCATCGCATTTGCTAAAACAGGAATCAAGACTTCAGAGTGCAGACATATTTCACAGTGGTAAAAGTTAAGTACAAATATCATGTGACACAATCTCGTAACACATCGTATTGTTTAGAGTCGAAGAGCTTAGCGCAGTTAACTACACAATACAGTTCATTTTTGTCTGTTTTTTTTTTTTTTTTTTTCTGTCGTTTTCACGATTTGATTCATGTATATCTTCTTTCTCTTTTCCATTTATCCTGGTTCGTTCCATCGATTTTGTTCTTTTTCTTTGCTTCTTGTTTTCAAATAACCAAGTCCATTGTTTCTCGTATTCCTCGTGGGCTGCGTCTTTTTTCTTTCTTTCTTTTTCTTTTCTTTCTTTCTTTCTTTTCACGAAACTTGTTTTTATTATCCATGCCAACGATAGACAAAAATGTCCAAATCTTATATCTGCTGTTGTCGTTGCCGTCATTGCCGTCGTTAACGTTGATGTATTGCTCTTTCCTTTTCTTTTCTCTCTATCACGTATCTCCAGAAAACTAGCACGCAGAAGATGTTTCATATAACGACGCATGTAATTGTTTTCGATTTATGCTTCAGTATCTTGCAGACGTACATCACAGTTGGAAGACTTACCCTAACAGCATGCTTGTACCATGTGAACCCATTAGAAATTATCAGTTGTAAAGATTGCTGTTGTTTTAAAATACATTTAAGTATGAGGAAGGTGTACCTCTGTAACACAGCATAATAACTTCTGGTAAATGCTTGTCACATGTCATTATATCTATCAACGCCCTGCCTGAAGAACGAAAACAACACAGAACAAAAATACGAAAAGAAACTTAGTTCGGTTAGAGAAATGCTGTCACTCCCTTCAATATAACGAGAGAAATGTTTAGACAGAAATTTAGCTTTGGTTCTGATTTGTTTATGAGATTAGTTTTTCACCGTTGGTCTTTTGAACAGGAACCTGGTCAGTAGGTTCTGGTCATCGTGCAGTACGCGCTCACGTGACACTGCTGCTTGTCCGTGAGTGTTATTGATTCGCTGATGGTGATTGTGGCGTGAAATCGGTCCCCAGGAAGTGATACAATTAGAGTGCCTGGGGTCGAGAGAATTGCTTAGGTAAAAATGTGTAGAGACAGGGATATGGACAAGGTTCCGTATGAGAATATGGGAATGAACAATGTTCCGAACGGAGATTCCGAACGTTCCGAATTAGGGCGAATTTGTCACAAATAAACTGGTTTAGGTTTCAGACTAGTTTTCGAACTGATTTCTTATTGAGAACGAATTGGAAAGTTATATACTTAAAAATGATGTTCTTTAAAGAAAAGATAGGAAAAGACCAAAAAACACATTCAGTCATGGAAGCCTCGCAATCGGAACCCCTCGTCATTTTCTACGAAACTACAGTAGACAGCCTACGTTGGCAGACGATTGGGAAGACTTGATGGGGATATAAGACTAACGAGGTTCCGAATGGGCATGTGAAACTAACGAGGGTCTGAAAGGGAATGTGAAAATGATGAGGGGAGTTTGGTCATGTCTGTTTTCATTTAATTTTTCATAAAAAATTATAATTCAAAAATAACTGAATGAGTAAATATTTAAGAAAATAAAGAAGAAAGCTTGATAATATTAATGAATAAGATGAATAACATATCTTTTAATATGTCTGACAACTCGTAAGGAAGTCCAAAGAAACGGCCCACGACAAAACAGCAATATAATGGTTTTATACAAAGCCTAACGAAGGTATCCGACAAGATCGAATCTCTGTTTTATTCAGCTACACGTATTGTTAACAGGGCACAAATTACCTCTTCGACGTTAACAAGTTCAGAGTTTCAACGCGAACAGTTTCAGTCGGCGTTTCAAAAAATAGCTCTTAATTTCAGACGATGTCGGACATTCTGGACATTGAGAGAAGTATATTGCCCCATCTCGATAAAGGTCTGAGAACCTTTGTTACACTAAGTAGCTAGACTAGTAGTGGTTTGGTTTGGTTTGGTTTATTTTGTTTAACGTCCTATTAACAGCTAAGGTCATTTAAGGACGGCCTCCCGTGCGTGCGACATGTATGCGTGTGGTGAGTGCGTATGTGTGTTTTGGGAGGCTGCGATATGTTTGTGTGAAGTCTCCCTGGGAGCGCTGATAAACATGCCGGTCTGTGCTGTCGTGGTTGTGTCCTCTGGCAAGACAATTTACCCTAACTGGAATTGATTTCAATGAGCTAGTCACCAACTACTACAAGAATACCCCACCTCATAGGGCGATAAACCCAGCAGACAAATCCACTTCATCTGTCATAAGAAGAACCTCAATGGTAGCTAGTAAACATTCTGTCTTCTCTATCTAGAAGAAACAGGGCTGAGATAGATTAATATACATAGTTATCCAACACTGACAAAAATAAATTGATAAATAAATAAAAAGTTAAATGTAAATAATTATTTTTGACGACTATCTTCGTCTGTCATGGTTTCCCGGTGAATACTTGCAGCATGTGACGTTTTTCTTTCTGCCCACGTACATGATGTACATATATACATGTTCTATCAAAACTGCCCACATGCTTCCGTGTCTTTCACGTGCCACTAATCCCCTTCCTCTTTCAAGATGTTTGAATAACGCGCACAACTTCACCGGATGCAAGACGTGAACTGCTAATAGTGGTATACGGTAGAATAGAGTACTCACTCATGTTCCAAATATTTCTAATGTTCTTTTTAATCATTTATACAAAATCAGTTCACCTTAAAACAAATACCTGAAATTCTGACATGACGTCTGTGAAGAAGGAACGCCATTACCCATTTGAACATTGGCAATCTTCGCTGCAAATAAAATTTGGTCAAAACGAAAACGACCATGGCTGGTTGTCCTACGATCTAACAATTGGTACATGGCTATTGTCTATTTGGACCAATATCCGAACTAATGTACAGTCAGACTAAGTCCAAGACATACATGCATGCAAAACGACGAATTTGGAAGCGTGTTCTGAATATTCGTTCCGCCGGATGAAAACTTCTCAACATCCATTCCTGCTCGAAAAGATAACCGAACTTTGAACTTCTGAGATGGTCAATCACACACTGGCGATAATTGTATAGGAAATGATTCGGTCATCGTCCGCACCTGGAGCGAGGATGGACGCACGTGTCGATAATAAAGTGATACTATGGCTTACTCGCTCCAGTGCCCGCGGTCATCTCCTGTCCTCTGCAGCCTCTGTATCTTTACAATACTGCATTGCAATTCCACTTGATCAGTTATCGGTATTTATAGGAATCCTCACCGGATTGGTGATTATCTATTAGGTTACTACGGGCGATTCACATATATATCCATGCAATTTATTATTGTTCATTCACAGGGACGTAACACGCATCTCTAGCTATCTATTAAATATGTATCAAGGGAAGTAACTCCTTAATAGAAAAAAAACACGGAAAAGATGTTTAAAATTAATTATGTTTTTCATATTACGGGTCGTTAAACCCAATTTATTATATATCACCTTAAAGAGAAATGCGTCATCTTTCCATCGATTGTTCAAACGAAAAAAAATGGCGAAGTGTTGTGAAATTAAATTGATCAGAAGGAATGACGTCATACCCCCTAATATATGTGTGCGACATGGGTTGATTGATCTTTGAATGTACTCGTTTCCACCCAGATTTGTCGACACTTGAACTCACTAAATGTAAGGAACGACAACTCTGATGAAAGATTGCTTGTTACCATATCGTCCTCATTGCTTTGCCTTTAGCGACAAAACTGTTGGGAAAAAAATACTGGTCTTTTTTCTACTTATTTTCTTGCATTTCTCACAAAAGGTTTTGAGTTTGAATCCAGAATTGTTTTTTATATATATGTCCTGCAATATGGGGAAACCCAAACTTCGAGTCCATCAGAAATCTAGTTAAGAACCCTTCGATAAAAAGCATATTTCATTCGTAACTCTCTTTCTTGTGTTTCAAAGGAGAACAAATGCCGAGGATTCTTTTCAAACTGAACCCTTCGACATTTTTTGCGTGGGGAGACGTAGGTGAGTCGCTATTTAAAAACTCGAAAGTTTTCCAATTTCTACTGAAAAACATTGTCTGTTTCAGTAGACGTGAAATATTGCTCTCGCCGTCAATTATTCCTGAGCAATTAAGCGTCAGTCCAGTTACTTCAGACTAATTCTCATTGTTGTCGGAATGAGTTGTGATGTCTAATAAGACTAGCTTTTATTCCCATCCCCGTGGGTTTTTCTTAAAGCAAAAGAAACACATTCTCCCTCCTTAGTTGTAATAAAAGCACTACAGATCTTATGACTGTTCGTTATTTACAATGTAGAGGCTATAAAATAAATGTTAATTACGCATTCACTTGTAATAAAATCCCTATGAAAAATAAACTTTATTTTCTACCTTCTTACATTAATGGCGCAATAATCTGTCTTCATCCTTCTCAAAGCAATTACTCTATATATGCAAATGCGGACTCGGCACACCTCGACTTTTTAGATAGCACTAACAAAACAGAAGTAATGGATTCTCCTTGGAACCTGTAAATCTGGTTATGAACATATATTGCCCCATGTCGATAAAGGTCTGAGTTTATTGCCCCATCTCGATAAAGGTCTGAGTATATTGCCCATCTCGATAAAAGTCTGAGTATATTGCCCCATGTCGATAAATTAGGTCTGAGTATATTGCCCCATGTCGATAAAGGTCTGAGTATATTGCCCATCTCGATAAAAGTCTGAGTATATTGCCCCATGTCGATAAAGGTCTGAGTATATTGCCCCATGTCGATAAAGGTCTGAGAATATTGCCCCATCTCGATAAAGGTCTGAGTATATTGCCCCATCTCGATAAAGGTCTGAGTATATTGCCCTATCTCGATAAAGGTCTGAGAATATTGCCCCATGTCGATAAAAGTCTGAGTATATTGCCCCATCTCGATAAAGGTCTGAGTATATTGCCCCATCTCGAAAAAGGTCTGAGTATATTGCCCATCTCGATAAAGGTCTGAGTATATTGCCCCATCTCGATAAAGGTCTGAGTATATTGCCCCATCTCGATAAATGTCTGAGTATATAGCCCCATCTCGATAAATGTCTGAGGATATTGCCCCATCTCGATAAATGTCTGAGTATATTGCCCCATCTCGATAAAGATCTGAGTATATTGCCCCATCTCGATAAAGGTCTGAGTATATTGCCCCATCTCGATAAAGGTCTGAGTATATTGCCCCATCTCGATAAATGTCTGAGTATATAGCCCCATCTCGATAAATGTCTGAGTATATAGCCCCATGTCGATAAAGGTTTGAGTATATAGCCCCATCTCGATAAAGGTCTGAGTATATTGCCCCATCTTGATAAATGTCTGAGTATATTGCCCCATCTCGATAAATGTCTGAGTATATTGCCCCATCTCGATAAAGGTCTGAGTATATTGCCCCATATCCATAAAGGTATGAGTATATTGCCCCATGTCGATAAAAGTCTGAGTATATTGCCCCATATCGATAAAAGTCTGAGTATATTGCCCCATCTCGATAAAGGTCTGAGTATATTGCCACATCTCGATAAAGATCTGAGTATATTGACCCATCTCGATAAAGGTCTGAGTATATTGACCCATCTCGATAAAGGTCTGAGTATATAGCCCCATCTCGATAAATGTCTGAGGATATTGCCCCATCTCGATAAAGGTCTGAGTATATTGCCCCATATCGATAAAACTCTGAGTATATTGCCCATGTCGATAAAACTCTGAGTATATTGCCCCATGTTGATAAAAGTCTGAGTATATTGCCCCATGTCGATAAAGGTCTGAGTATATTGCCCCATATCGATAAAACTCTGAGTATATTGCCCATGTCGATAAAACTCTGAGTATATTGCCCCATGTTGATAAAACTCTGAGTATATTGCCCCATGTTGATAAAACTCTGAGTATATTGCCCCATCTCGATAAAGGTCTGAGTATAGTGCCCCATCTCGATAAACGTCTGAGTATATTGCCCCATCTCGATAAAGGTGTGAGTATAGTGCCCCATATCGATAAAGGTCTGAGTATATTGTTCCATCTCGATAAAGGTTTGAGTATATTGTCCCATCTCGATAAATGTTTGAGTATAGTGCCCCATCATGTCGATAAAAGTCTGAGTATATTGCCCCATCACGTCGATAAAGGTTTGAGTGGTCCCAGATCCTCACTAGAGTAGGCATAATTAATTTGTGTCTATATTGGACATCAGATGTTAGATATAGCTAAGGGGGAGAATGCAAAACAACTGTTTAACCTATTCAAACATTGCAATAAATTATCTACCATAACGTCATCCGGAATACCTCTGACTTGCATTCATTTCCACCGAGTCCTTCGAAAGCACATCACCATTCCCCCGTACGCTGAACATATAATAAAATAATGCTACATGTACATATCACTCGTAACGCCTTTGCCTTTTTCAGTGAATTATAATTGTATATATCATGATACCACTCATTCGGAATGCATATTTCACTTTCTTTCTTTACCGAATCCTCTGAAATCATTGCAGAATGGAGCCGAAAACCAAATCAATGATTGTATGTGCTCTTATGTCACTGCGATAAGTGATTTCATGTATAAACAGTCTCTTGATTCACGTCTGAGCCTTAATTTCATTTTCGGTACATTGGATTAATCCTATGGACGTTGCGATAACCAGCCGTAGTTTCCCCGGGGAGATGATGTCAATAACTGTCGTTAACCACTTAGAATGTATCCCTTTACGTGTTAAATGGTAGACGTTACTGATAGGTTTAAAGCGATTATGTAATATATGAAACATAAAAAACAACATTATCCCAAGAAACTACGTCATCTTGCTTATCCCACTGACGTCAGGACTATGGACCACACAATCTGTTGACGTCATAAAAACTAAAATGATGAAAGCACAGGAAATTGACAACTTGAACCAGTGAAATAATCAGGCCTTTTATGAATAAGGACTGGATTTCCGTTTTCCCTATTGTTTGGTATATCTAAACGGGCATGTCCTGTCTTCGTTTGACAAAGACTGGTACCCTTCTCAGTTATCTCCCTTGTGTACGTCACAGAGGGTCGGTAGCGATTTAGACTGGATTACCTGCCTTAGAACCAATTCCCTCCGCTAGGTTGCGCTCACGAATAATATTTTTGAAACGAAACATAGAAGAGAAGAGCAAAACTACGGCAAGCCATCCAGTCCAGTAGCGAGTGACCACCTAGAGTGCTACTCCGTCATGTGCGCATCTTTATTGCGCATAGTATGTCATCATTGAAATAGCACACTGGGCACTGTTTGTCTGAAGTAATTTTCAATAGTGTAAGCTAAGGTCATCTTAGTTTGTTTATCGACCAAAGGGTATATTTATTATTGACGCTGAAATTCATCGATTCGTGTGTTTTGGGGTTTTCCGCGTCTTAAATTAGCAATACATACGTCACAGGATAGAGAAATTAACCAATGAAAACATTCAACATGGTTACCCATTACTGGTGCTTTCTGAGCGAAGCTCTACATTGTGCAGATAATGTATACCATAATGCTTTCGGTCATGACAGACCTACTTTCTGTTTATCCGATTATTTCTGATATCGTCTCAAAAATTTAAAAACAGTTTAATGATATAAAAGTTTTGATATATTCATGTTGTTTGTTTGTAAGGTATAATCATTCGAATGGGTAGGTATATATCGTCTAGTACAACGACCACGTCATCAACTACGTCAACAAAATATGAAAAGAAAACTGAACCTGATTGAACCATGACCATTTCATTTAGTTCTAACGACAAATGCACTCATGTTCAACCAATAATCTGACACGGAGGCTCGAATCAGTATGTAATTTTCGAAAAGAAAAAAAAATCAAGGACGAAGAACGAATGATAAAAGATTGCGATTTATTTCATACAAACAAACACTCTCCCTCAAAACAAACATATTCCACAAAAAAACACGGACTACTATTAGCTAACCGTGAAAGGATGGTCATTATTTAATGTTCAAAGCTCCGACTAGAGTTTGTTGCGTACAATATATCTTGTGTACTTGAGAGCATATACAAAGCGCACTGGTCTCCCAGCACGTGAACCCATCGGACGTGTGCAATGCACGTTCGCGTCATGAAATGGGTCAGTAGGTCACTACGAGTGGATTCGAGAGTGGGCGGGAATTACATCGACGACGGGAGTAGGGTCAAATATCAAGGAGCGTCAGAGTTCAAAGGTCAGGTGTTGAGAGTCAGAGGTCAACTCGTTTGGTCAAAGACTGAATGATATGTAGAATATGTTACTAGCAAATATATGTACATGACATGAATGGAGGCATGAGTAACTATTTAGAATAAGAGAGCGTGGGCGAGGACAAAGGTCACGTATTAGGTCAAAGGTCAGGGCTAGGATGAAAAGTTCAAATAAAGAAATATGGGTAATGTTATCTATATGTTCTTTGAACGAAAAAGAATTTACGAAATTTTCTGGATACGTGAGTAGAGAATGGGGTCAGTAATGAGGGTTAAAAGTGCGTATCACGGAAACTCCAGGTGGCGCTGCGCGCTGTGTAAACACCCTGGTCCCAATGTAATTAAAAAAGGTGATGTGTATCTTCCCTCTTTCTCATCACTTCGACCTAAAAGTTTGTGATGTAATATCAATATTGAGAACAGCCAGCCTAAACACTCCCATACATCAAGTGCGAATATCATGCTGATTAGAGGCGTAAAACTGATAACATATCTTTTTGGTTCAAATTTCGGAGAACAAAAATCTTACGTTTTATACCTAAGTATAAACATGTTTTCCCGTGTAACGTTTTTCCTAAGCTGAGAACTTTGTAAGAATATTATCGTTAGCACAACATTGTGGTAAAAAATCGAAGCATACGGAAGTATTATAGAATTAAGAAATATTGAGGTATTTCTAGGGTAGTATAAGGGAGGGGGGGGGGGGGGGGGGGGGTCTTAAAAAATACGTTTTTTTCATATGATTCAATTTTATTCAGGAAATTCTAAATTTCTAATTATGCAAATCAAAAGTGTTAAGATATAGAGTTTAATAAAACTTCGTCAAAGGTTCTGATCCACGGGAGTTCTTTCTTTCGGCCATCTTGATATCAGTGTGTCACATTTAAACCTGAAGACAGTTACATTTTACTGGGCAAGATCAGCCATGGAATGAAGGCAATCAGAGAAATAAATGTGTGATTGTGTTGTAAACAACATTTTGTGAGGAAGACAAGGACAATTGATGGAAGGATGTCACTTGGAAAACTTGAGATGACATTTCTCACAAAATTAGTCTTTGAATAAGTGAAGAATACAATTTCTTTTACTGCCTCCTTTAAATAATAATAAAATAATAATAAAAAAAAATTAAAAAAAAACAATAATAATAAAAAAAAACAACAACAAAAAAAAGCAAAAAAAAAAAAAAGCAAAGAACACAAAAAAGAATGAGAGATAACAATTTAATAATAGAAAACAAAAAAAACGAGAGACAACTGTAAAACATTTTATATTGTCATTGTATATTGATGACGTCAGTTTTCTGATAATCTACAGCTTATACTAGATTAACAGTGTCTGGAACTCCGGAGAAAGGAATAGTTTAGGTTGTCTGTCTTAATGATCCTGTATTAAAGTATTCCAGTTAAATGGTTTGTCTCTTGATATGAATCGTTCATGTACAAAAAGTATGCGTTGTTCAGTAATGATACTTTGCCCTCAAACGATTTCATAGTTAAGATGCGCAAAATGAACAGATTTGAATTAAGGATTAAGTTTCATGAATAAATTTTGATGCCATGGAGATAACTCAAAGATCGGAGTGTACTTTTAGAGTACAATCCTGTTTTTTAGTTATATCGCTATAACATAGGACATATTCAAGTTAATCCTTATAATTTTAATCCAGTGCACACAATCTTCGTGTGAATCTACTTGAAATGATAAAGTTCTTTTCTTAGACATCACCAATCCGCTCTACCAGCGAATCAAAAGCGACGTTACAAAGGTTGATGTCGTTTTTTCCCGTTATTGACTGATAACATACTTTTTCTAAGCTTATGAAAATGCTTCTTACAAGCAAGATTAATATTTGAATATGTGTACAAGATTGTATGTGTTGATCATAGCAAGATATGATACTTTTTAATAAGTTTTGAAGTTTTACTTTTTCTTTCGGGACATTAATTGTTTTTAAATATGCACAATTTGTTTTTTTTATCTGTTTTTCGTTTCATAATATATGGATTGATTAAAACGTATAAATCATATATTACCTACGTGTACGGAAGTTGAACTTTTGGGTTGTCGAATACCGGATTAATGGGATTACAGATTCGAGTCTCAAATGACACCTGATGGTTTGAATCTCTCTTCTGACACCAATGTACCATCAGCGGGTAACAAACGCGAATTGTAATCATCGACGCTCGCCAGTAAATCTACACTCTCCGAGGAGCTGAATTAGAAAATGAAATATTTAATTCCGTAAATCTTTCAACCAAATTGCACACCGGGTCTTTCAAATTAAACATGCAGGAAAGTTGTACTAAATTAGACAGTTATATTTTTAAATCCTCGATCTAGATACTTTCGTTTCCGTGCCAGTGGTGTTAGGTTGAGAATAAATATGTATAAACTCATGCGTTAATATTTATACGCTGCTGAAAACAGACCACATCTGTTTGCCATATGTACACCAACATTTCTTTTTAGTTTCATCTCTGATCCTCGATATATTTGTAAATAGTTCTTGACTTTAAAACTGGCACAATCGTACGAACGGTGCCTCGCATCGCTCCGAGACAACATGACTAGATCAGTATGGATTCTCAATCTCCTCAGACACAAGTAAATGTATGGGGCTTTCCCAGGACGCACGTACTTTCTATATTGATTTTTCAATGTATATAAGATTTCCCCCAGTACAATAATTATTTGACAGAATGGCATTGTGTCAAGGTTTTATTATATATAAACGAAGGGAGTTTTATCAATAATTAGGGCTAGGCATTATATGGATTTTTCTTATGTAAACAAGTTGTGTTATACATGAATACAGGATTACCGAATAAGAAGGATGGGTAATTTATTGCTGTTTTATTCAATATAAAAGAGGGGCGCTATATCGAGGTTTAACTGTATGTAGCCGTTTGACATTATATCGAAGTGTTGACTATGATTACAGCTATATATGTAGCGGAACTGGACCGGGTCGGACATCGGCGACCAGGTAGAACATCCGGCTAGTGTTCGGAGGTCCCGGGTTCGAACCCCGGTCTGGCCGTACATTTCCCCACTCCTCTTACATTTGGTGCCTGTGACCAAACCTTCTTTCAAGTGAGGTGAATACTTGACAAGGGGATACCCGAACCTGGGTTGTGAGTTGTGAAGTCTTCGGGGTCGAAGACTTAAAAAAGGGAGGGAAGAGTGTATTGGAACTGGACCGGGTCGAACGTCGGCGACCAGGTAGCTCAATCGGTAGAGCTTCCGACTAGTGTTCGGAGGTCCCTGGTTCGAACCCCGGTCTGGCCGTGCATTTTTATCAGCGATTTACGTTGTACACCTGTCAGGTTTAGTGTATATAAACGAGGGTCATTATATCGATTGACAAAGAAAGTGAGCACGATCGATTGAATAGAGGAGTTACCATCGAAGACATATTGAAGGAAAAAGTAGTCGATAAGGAAAGCATGAGAAAAATGTGAATACAATAGGGTGAGAGATCGGAAAGAAAGAACAAGAGAAAATATTATAAAAGCCGAGGATAAAAAATAAACAAATGATAGACCAGTCGATGAATACAAGGTAGGAAAATAGTCGATAAACTATAGAAGTAAAGAAAAGTTGATAAAATATGTGACTAAGGAGACATAATATCCCATAATGCAGTGCAGTTCCCCTCCATAGACTAGTACCCTCATCGATCAGGTTTCTCTCGTGTGTACGCTACACAGATGACCAGTAGCGAATGTTATGTAAACTTTGTCTATTTTACAACAATTGCGAAAGAAGTTATATCAACTTATATCAATCACGCTTGTTGGCCCGGATGGAAGCGCACGAGGGTTCCTGCTGTGGGAGGAAACCGAATACCAGGGGAAAACCCACGTAGTCGGGCAGGTGACCCCACCTTTTTCACGTCCGATCGAGGAATCGAACCCCGGCCACCTAGGTGAATGGCAAGTGTGTTACCACTGTGTCACCCGACTACCCTAGGGAATAACGATCTTGAGGAAGAATTCCTGCTCCAGCGTGTGCGCACCTTCATTGCGCATGTTTTGTCATCTTGGAGATGGTAACTTCCGCTATAGCAACAAGCATCATTAATGGCAGTGCCATCAAAACATTTGTCACTGTTTACCTGAAGTCATTTTAAAAGCGTAATTTAAAGATCCTCTTCGTTTTTTTTATGGATTAAAGGGTCTTTTTACTCTTGACGCTGAAATCCATCGCTCCAGCTGTATTTGGCGTGACCGGATATAGAAATTGACCAATGAAAATCATGATCACCGATTGCAAGTCATTTGTGAGCGGAGCGCAGCCCTGACGGAGAGTAGAAAACTAAGGGAGGGAACCAGTCAAGGTCCCCTTCATAACTAGGTGACGCAATGCAGTGTGGGAAATATTGTAACATATGTAGGAGACATAGTTGATATAAAAGCCACGTTGATCTAATGTCAGTGGTGCTTTAAAGAAGCTACAGCGCCGACAGCCAATACACTGCATGTTATGAAAATGCATAAATCTGCACCCACACTCGGAACAGGAGATACAAATGTGGTGGATTCCTAGTAAGAACATGGTATTTTTAAATGAAATTCTTTAAAAGTAAAAAAAAACAACTTTCTATTGCAGTCCATTCGTATCTATGTGCTAAAAACGTCTTTAAACAGTATGAAATAAATGAAAAAAATTATCAAAATCACTTGATAGTATTGATGTTTACTTTCTGAAAGCAAAAAGTGAGCACAGGGGAAATCTGTTTTGCATTGAAATGTTAACTGAAATTAATTGTGTATACTTAAATATAATCCTACACAGGGACTGACACCTACACTAATAACTATTCTAAGTGAAATTTACACTTTCAAAATGGCCGGGATGTTCCCTGATAACCTCAAATATTAAATGTTCCTACAACTGCTGAATCAATTTTTCTGACAATAACGCTACATGATAGATTTATGTTGGTTTACACATTAAACCACATAATCTGACATCCAATATGGCTTCCTCGTCCTAGAATTTGATTGGCCTTGTCAGTGTTGGTCTACATCGTAGTTCTAATTGTCCAAGTCTACCATATCTAGTACCTGGAAGATTACGGTTGGTAGCGAAATCTACATTACTTGAAGTTTGTCTTAAACTTCTTTGGGTTTTGGATGCAAAGGCTTACTGGTTTCCAAATGCATGTGGTATCCTAAATGTTATAGAAACCAGGGAACCAAATGATTTCCCATAGACGATACTGTTAACGTTTACCACTGTCCTGGTAAATGAAGTTTTCAACACTGGTCCACTAGCCAAAATTTTGAAGAATGTCATCTCGGAAACCTGTAAATAGAAATTCTACCAATTTCAAATTTGTTTATATGGCGGCCACCATCTTGTATTGAATTAAGAATTCACCTAAATTTACAACAAAATACACACTTAATCAACCCCCCCTGACAAGAACAGGTTAGGAAAATCTTTAAAAAAATTCTTTATATTTTACATCTACATGTATTGCCCAGCCCACACATAAAACTTTGGAAACTTCTCTCACCTGAATATCCAATCAGTAGGCCCCGATGCATTCACCTTCCTATTAAATCTTCGGGAAAACCCACAATCTATTTTTGATTCGGTTCTGTGGTCCCTATATATAGGATACTGACTACGTGGAAACATGAACCCCCGTTGCTCTCTGTCCAGTAGGACACCTGGCAATAATAATCTTTCATGGGATCAATGGTGTTGGAGCTGTCATGCTGGATCCAAACATTATACTTTACACTGCTCTTATGCCTCGAGTGGATCCGACATCGTACAATGTCCCGTGAGTGCCGATATACATCCAGATCTCGTAGTCACCATCATTAATGAGGTGCTCACTGATGTAGCCAGCTGCCAACGATATTTGATATGTGTCACAGGATATTGTCCGATGATATTTCAATCTCTAACTTTTGAAAGTATCAATTATCCGCAGTCGCATCTAGTTTGACAAATAGTGACTTGGCCCTTCCACAGGCGCTTGCATAGAAAATGAGAATTAAAAAAAAAATGTATTACGGAGTACACATACCACTGTCATATTGAATCTGCCCAGGTTTTAGATAAGATGGTATTTTTGTTATCAAACCGCGTGATTCCAAATCTGGCAAATCGTCCATAAACCTTCGATCAACCACGACATTGTCAACCAGGAGAGACTACCAATGATGACTTTTGTAATCTTCGCATCATTATCGCTTCCAGGAAAAGGTCCTACTGTATCCAGGATGTAACCATTAGGCAGGGCGATGTCCTTAAACTTCGAATAGTTCCGCTTCTTCTTACCACTTTAGGATGTTGTGATCAGAAAGATATATGTATCGTCAAGTATGACAGTCGCCCACTTGACAAATGATGCTTCGGACAACAATGTGCTGTGCTCCGGAACGTTTTCTCCTGTTAGATGTTCACGTCCAAGGAACAATAGTTATGTGTAATGTTTTTACTATGGATTGAAATGTTTTCGATATACTGGAAACTGACATGTTAAAAAGGTTTGAACACTGTTTACACGATAAGTCCGTCTTCACTTTTACCCCAGAAGATCATAATAATATGCATCTTCATGGTTTGGAGTGGAAATATCATTGTGAATAGAGGACGAAAATGTGATTTTTTTCTTCTAGAAACTATATTCTTGTTCATGAGAAACGTAAAGTAAAGAGATGTCCTGCTTTGGTAGCTCACGTATTACCTCCAAAAGATCATTGACGATTTCCTTTGATATGAAAGGAAGTCGAGAAGTCAAAATTTCTCTTTTTTTTTCTTTCCCAATGAGGTGAGGTCAATAAATACGTAAGGTCAAGGGACACCACAGTTTGTGAGGAAACATGAGTTTGTGTTTTGCGCGCTTGAGTAAAATGGTTTAGTTTTTATTTTAACTATTCATACAGAGTATGCATTTGGCATGGGAAGACTAGCCATTATATAGATCCTCTATGGATCTTTAATGCGTCTTTAACGCCATCTTTTTGATCTTCAGGTTGCGGCTACCGTTTCTTATAATTCTTGAAACATAAGAAAAATTATTGTAAACTTCTAATAGCAAATAATTCTGCTGGGGAAGTCTTATGTTTCTTGCAAATTTCTCGGTTTTAATGTCTCTCCTAAATACAACTTTACAACCCGCACCTACACACCTGTCAGTCTTTGTGAGAACGGTACCGTATTAGGTGTTTTTAGTCCTCGTCTGACACGATTTTATAAATGGAAAGAAGTGCTTTAATATTATATTTCAAATACTGGACAAAGGAACAATTTACTTCAAGAAGACGTTAAAAAATGTCAAAAGAACAATAAAATTGGTGTATGTAAGGTATATTGTTGCAATATTTGTTAAGTCACTATCGGTCATGTAACATATCTTATATAACGTCCTAATTATAATTAACAGAGATGGTCAATTAAGGACGTGGCCTACACCCGTCGGCATTACATATTAGGAAAGACACAAATGTACATAAACTTAGGAGTGTAACAGGGTGGTCTGTTATGTCCACTGTTGTTCAACTAGTTTTTAGGTGTCGCACATCAAATATATATTAGGAAAGACACAAGTGTACATAAAAGTTTGGAGTGTAACAGGGTGGTCTGTTATGTCCACTGTTGTTCAACTAGTTTTTAGGTGACACACATCAAATATATATTAGGAAAGACACCAGTGTACATAAAAGTTTGGAGTGTAACAGGGTGGTCTGTTATGTCCACTGTTGTTCAACTAGTTTTTAGGTGACACACATCAAATATATATTAGGAGAGACACAGGTGTACATAAAATGTTGGAGTGTAACAGGGTGGTCTGTTATGTCCACTGTTGTTCAAACTAGTTTTTAGGTGACACACATCAAATATATATTAGGAAAGACACAAGTGTACATAAAAGTTTGGAGTGTAACAGGGTGGTCTGTTATGTCCACTGTTGTTCAACTAGTTTTTAGGTGACACACACCAAGGGTTAAAGTTTTTATCTTTGGGCAGTGTTACGGTAAGTTATAAAGCTCTCTATACACTCGATTATTTTGAATTGACTGAATATGGAAGACATCGCAAATTAAAAAAAAAAGGGGATTTTTTTCACAACGTGCTTAAAAGATAGATATAAAAATCGGTGTACTTACTGTTTTAATATTTTGGTATATATATTATGTTTCAAACTTTCCTATTTCCTTAAAACAGATAATTAAAAAATTCAATTTTGTGACAATCTGCGTTCTTAATTAAGTAATTTAGTAATATTTGCAAACAGTATTTAACATTGGGTATTGTATGAATATAAACAACGACTTGTTATTGTTTTAAATCGGGTATAATTACCCTTTGTTGGCGCGATAGCATCTTTGATTTTTATTTTTGGGTTAAATACAGTCTGTTATTGCTTCAACACAAAGCTTGTTACAAAAGCATGCAAACGAGAAGGTTTATTGAGTAGCGAAGATTGTGCGGTTAGTAGCACTTGCCATGAGTAAAGCGTTTGCCGATTACCTTTTGGTATGCCTCCACTGAACGGTCACAAAAACCTGGTCACAATTGTGATTTACGTGTGCAAGATATTGATAGGAGCAATGCTCCCTATCTATGAAGGTATATAAGTTCCCAATTTTAGCATAACCGTACGTTGGAGCAATTTAAGTTGTCGATGCTGAAATCTCATTATAACCATACGTCACAAATAGTATCTGTATTTAGAAAAAATAAGTAACAGATCCAAATTTAATAAGACTGTTGTGCGTCACTATCCGAATACACTTAATAAAAGTCACTCCTAGATAAACATGCCGATGTTATAGAAAGCGCGAATACGCTGACGAAAGATTTTCCAGGAAAAAACTAAATAATCTCATATTTCCATAAGCGGCAGCGTCCTGTCTACTGCTTACTATAATTTAACTAACTTCCCTGCTTACTGCCTTCTGTGTACTGCCAGCTATACTGCATACTGCCAGCTATACTATGTACTGCCAGTTATACTATGTACTGCCAGCTATACTATGTACTGCCAGCTGTACTGCGTGTTATCAGCTGTACTGCGTGCTGCCAGCTATACTGCATACTGCCAGCTATACTGCATACTGCCAGCTATACTATGTACTGCCAGCTATACTATGTACTGCCAGTTATACTATGTACTGCGAGCTATACTGCATACTGCCAGCTGTACTGCTTACTGCCAGCTATACAATGTACTGCCAGCTATACTATGTACTGCCAGCTATACTATGTACTGCCAGTTATACTATGTACTGCCAGCTATACTATGTACTGCCAGCTATACTATGTACTGCCAGTTATACTATGTACTGCGAGCTATACTGCATACTGCCAGCTGTACTGCATGCCAGCTGTACTGCGTGCTGCCAGGTGTACTGCGTGCTACCAGGTGTACTGCGTGCTACCAGCTGTACTGCGTGCTGCCAGGTTTTCCTTGGCGTAAAATATAACGGTGAGTGTAATATATGTATGACTAATTATGGGCAAACGCGAGAGGACAACTTCCTCTCGACGATGTGTTCTACGTTTACCGCAAAGCCCGCTTTCGGTTGAATATCATGCAGTTTATTAACCGTTTGTGACCAATTTTATTTGCCAGTTCCGTTTAATCAGGTTCGTTATCAATGGTTTAAAAAGGAATATGGCAGTTTAATGTCGTTTTGTTGTAGATTTATTGCGGTCTTAGCATCCTTAACAGCTTTCTCATTTCCAGTTATTCCGACATGACCTGGAACCTAAAACAGGATCAGGTGACATGTCATTAAAATTTTAAGGATGCGAAAAATATCAATTTTGTTCCGAAATGTTTTTAATATTTCGTTTTTTTTCCGATACTTTCAAGAACAGACAAAGAGTCTGAGCAGATAACGACTTTGCATTTATTGTTGTTTTCATTTTCAACTAAAGCCAAATGAATCGCTATTTTTTCAGCTGTAAAATCCCAGCATTATTAGGAAGACGACACAAAGCTATCGATAATTATGATTTAAGAGGGATACTGTGAGGTGAAATCAGAGAAAGAGCTCTTATTTTATAATAATAATAGTAATTTTGGATCGGGAGACTAATTTGGACCGGGAGAGTAATTTGGGTCGGGAGAGTAATTTGGACCGGGAGAGTAATTTGGATCTGGAGAGTGATTTGGATCGGGAGAGTAATTCCGTGTCGTTATGCAACGATAAATTAACGCCATGCAACGTAGCTGGTAGTACGAAGCAGTGAAATTAGTTGAAATATCGTAAGTAGTAGGCAGTACGCAGCAAGAAGGACGCTTATGTCATACCATACTTATTGGATAAGAGTGTGTTCGGATTTTTAGGTCACCTGAGACAAAGTCTCAAGTGACCTATTCTAATCGCCTTTTGTCCGTCGTCGTGCGTCGTGCGTCCGTAACCAATTTACATTTTCGACTTCTTCTTCAAAACCCCTAAACCAAATTCAATGAAATTTAGCTGGAAGCTTCTATGGCTAAAGGTCAACTAAAATTGTAAATTATATGGTCCCCACCCCCCAGGGGCCTGAGGGGCGGGGCTAAAATGGGTCAAATTGACTAAAACTTCAAAAATCTTCTTCTCTACTCTCAGATATGGTGGAATCAAACACTCTTCATAGATGGAAGGGTCTTAATGTACTTTAGTTTATATAGAGAAATCACATTTTTGACTTTTATTTATTTTATTTCTATTGGAATTCATTCTAATTTGATTAACATTATCAGCTTGTGAAGGCAGTGTGATGGTATGCACATGTTGGTCCTGGCTGACCCCCAGGGGCTGATGGGCGGGGCTTAAAAGGGTCATATTGACTGACATTTCAAAAATCTTCTTCTCAAGACCAAGATAAGGTATAATCAAATACTCTTTATAGATGGAAGGCTCTTAAGGTGCTTTACTAAAATTATGAATTTCACGACCCTGGGGTCACACATTTGCCCCTGGGGAGGGGGTAAATTTTACTATAGTTTATATAGGGCAATCACATTTTGACTATGATTTGTTTGAGTTCTTTTGGAATTCATTCTAACTTGGTTAACATTTTCTGCATGGGATGAAAGTTTGATAATATGCATATTATGTTGGCCCTGACTGACCCCTAGGGGCTGATGGGCGGGGCTAAAAAGGATCAATAAAATTACCTGAAATATTTCAAATCTCAGGTGACCGTTAAGGCCCGTGGGCCTCTTGTTTGTTGTTGTCATATAGTTACATCTTTTCTGTGACCTTCCTCCGACCTTCATCTAACTAACCATGACCCTTTAAACGAGACTTCCAGAATATATATTTATATTGCAAATGATTATTCTTTATGAGATTTGCAAAAGAATTTGAAACGAGATCCCCGATATTCAAGGACCGCGCTGGATATCGATCGCTACCACAACACCAAGTTGATTCTATTACAAGACACCCGCATAGCTCTTATTGAACGAAGAATCTGACTGTAATTCATTTTAGATGTGTTTTCACTATTTATTTAATTTGTACCTCATGAACTGTATCTGAGTTGTGATAATGAAGAGAAGTGTTTTCGCAAAGTGTTCAGACAGAATTAAAGTGACTTGGTAACCGGTGTAAGAGGAGAAAAAGAGGCTGATAATTTAATACCGACATCCGAAATTAAGTTGAGAGTTCGATTTCTCTAGAGTAACTGGCAAACACAAAAGACTGTCTGTCAGAGTGTAAAATCTTCTCACCTCAGTCCTATTGTTTCATAAAAATACACATACAACGGAAAAGGAGAAAACCTAATTAGGAATCGAAAAGTACTGGAGCCCATACATGCCATCTGGATTTTTTCTTACTTCGCTATCTATCAAGATTTAGAATGGCTTCTTTCGTTATTTACAAGTTTCAATTATTTGATATATCTATATTTGGTCATCTCGTGATAACGAGATAAGAGAATATTCTAGATGACACTCCAAAGCTTCCTTATTAAAAAAATCCCTACTATGTAATTATATACCGCAACTTCTACTACACAGATAGACTGTGAGCTTGTATGGTTTATCGCCCTGTGAACAGCCAATGTAATTTCGAGGCGGAGTCTTCATGTAGTAGTTGGTGACTACCTCCCTGAATAACACGCAGCAGGCCCGTTGCAAGCCGTCCAGAGCAATTTTGGTAAAGTTTCTTGCACAAAGACACAACCAGGACAGCAACAGACCGGCCGGTTTTCAGATTCCCGAGAAACACAAACCGACACGGGTATGGAGTGTCGAACCCCGTACCCCGGATCTTCACTTGAGGTAACATGGCCGGCGCTCTTACCGACTGAGCTATCGCGTCTACAACAATGTGAGACCGGAGAGATCGAAATACATAGAATGCTATTTTAAAACAAATGTTTTTGTTTCTGTTTGTTTGTTTGTTTTTCGAAGTCTTGGAACATGACTTCTTATTAATTGAGATAAATCAAATGTACCCTGTTTCGAATTGCAATCCCGGTCCATCAAATGTATTGAGTCATTATGGAATGATCTAAAAAAATGTTTGCTCTCACAGTGAAACCTGTTGTTATCGACACCTGTAGAAGATCGACAAGAAACCTGTTTTATCTGACACGTGTTTTTGAGGTCATTAACATCAAATCTGTATCTGATTGTTCATACTCTAAAATCTCCTTTTTTCAGAGTTTTAGAAAATCAAATTTAATTTTCATTTCTTTCTAAGAATTACCTTTTGTAGCAGACGCGATGATTTAATTAACGTATTCAATTCTCGTGGTTTGCCTATCTCACTTCAATGAAGGCTAAACGCGCATAGTGATCCCGGAAGCGAAGATAGAAAATGCACTTGAGCAATAAATTTTCCCCTTTCTATCATTATAATATGGCATATGTTGCTGGTGTTTATCGCTTCATGTTCGTCAAGTATGAGCGGCTGTTTTACCACGGGGCGTTTCCCATTATAGCTAGGCCAAACCTCTTGTACCGGGTCAAGTTGTAGGCTGTTATAATGGAACAATAAGCATAATTATCAGCTTTACCTCAAAAAAGTTGGCGTGTCTTCTACGAGCCGGAACATCTGATTTAGTTTACTAGTACTTTCTCAGAATCCGAAATCATTTTTGTAGAAAAAAAATTATTTATGCGTTTTATATTTGATGAGATAAATTTGTTATGCCATGTCAAAATGTCGAACAGTATGATGCAAAAAAAACTGATTTACGCAATTAGCACCAGCTAAACTAGACTTGGTTTGCTGACCGTTAATTGGTCAGAACCGATGTAACACGGTCAAAATGGCAATGTAAATGATATAATAATTAGCATATAATTAGCAGCCGCTGTTTCGTACAAGGTCAAAATAATTACCCTGATATGATGATTGTCATAATCTATACCAACTTACCGTAATATGGAAAGCTTACCATTAGTTAGGCTAATTCTCTCATACCCAGTGGAAAACTTGTCAATAGTAGATACTATGTTTGGTTCGCCTCCCAATAGTTGTCTGATTCAATTCTTTCGGGCCAAACAGAACATTCCTTTGGCCAGTCGTAATGGGTTTTTTTTTTCAAAACATGTTTATGTATTGTCTCAAATTATTCAGGTCAAGCCGATCGTACTGAATTAAAATATAGAGCGGAAAATAAGACTTACGGCGTAGAAGGACCCTTGAGTACCCACATGTATACTATCTAAACATATACTATTACTGGTCACAAGTACACGTGATCAGTCAAAAATCTAAATATAGAAAATATGCTTACTTTTAGCTGAGAACGGGGGGAAAAATAAGGAGAAAGAGAAATCAACCGAATCGGAAATTGTCTGACGTGTCTATTGAGGGGACATTGGAAAGACCAAAATAGATCTTCTGTCCCCATTTCAACACTTGGAATCTTAAATCTTTTACTTCAATTCTCATTGCTCTGTCTTTCTGTTCTTTGTTCTCTTACTCTAGGTATCTTCTTGACATCCGTCCTCATATGACTCTGGCTGTTAGTGTCTTCTTGACATCCGTCCTCATATGACCCTGGCTATTTGTGTCTCCTTGACACCTGTCCTCATATGACCCTGGCTGATAGTGTCTCCTTGACACCCGTCCTCATATGACCCTGGCTGTGTGTGTCTCCATGACATCCGTCCTCATATGACCCTGGCTGTTTGTGTCTCCTTGACACCCGTCCTCATATGACCATGGCTGTTGGTGTCTCCTTGACACCCGTCCTCATATGACCCTGGCTGATAGTGTCTCCTTGAAATCTGTCCTCATATGACCCTGGCTGTTTGTGTCTCCATGACATCCGTCCTCATATGACCATGGCTGTTTGTGTCTCCTTGACACCCGTCCTCATATGACCATGGCTGTTGGTGTCTCCTTGACACCCGTCCTCATATGACCCTGGCTGATAGTGTCTCCTTGATATCCGTCCTCATATGACCCTGGCTGTTTGTGTCTCCATGACATCCGTCCTCATATGACCCTGGCTGTTGGGTCTCCTTGACACCTGTCCTCATATGACCCTGGCTGATAGTGTCTCCTTGACACCCGTCCTCATATGACCCTGGCTGTTTGTGTCTACATGACATCCGTCCTCATATGACCCTGGCTGATAGTGTCTCCATGACATCCGTCCTCATATGACCCTGGCTGTTTGTGTCTCCTTGACACCTGTCCTCATATGACCCAGGCTGTTGGTGTCTCCATGACACCCGTCCTCATATGACCCTGGCTGATAGTGTCTCCTTGACATCCGTCCTCATATGACCCTGGCTGTTGGTGTCTACATGACAACCGTCCTCATATGACCCTGGCTGTTAATGTCTTCTTGACACCCGTCCTCATACGACCCTGGCTGTTAGTGTCTTCTTGACACCCGTCCTCATATGACCCTGGCTGTTGGTATCTTCTTGGCACCCGTCTTCATATGACCCTGGCTGTTGGTGTCTACATGACAACCGTCCTCATATGACCCTGGCTGTTAATGTCTTCTTGACACCTGTCTTCATATGACCCTGGCTGTTAGTGTATCCTTAACACCCATCCTCATATATTTACATTCTGTGTTGCATTTGGCTATATGTCGTTAGTAAACCAAATTGTATTCATGAGACTGTATACTACAATTTACAGTGATTCGGTCAGTGTATGAATACAGCTTCAGGTATAGGTTAAAACAATGGTCCCCAGTTACATTCGGCCTAGAGAGCTTTCGAATGCTAGCATCTATCTACATAAACCACTACAAAAAAGCAACGCAAGTTATGAGAGTAAAATTTAATAATAAAAAAAATGAAGTCGACCGACTCGACACAAAATTATTATAAGCTCTATATTCCTGATCTAGGCCTATAGGAAGGAATCAAATTGTCACTGTCGTCACACAGGGGCTCGTTGTCGAATTGTCAGAAATGCTAGACACGACAACATTTAAAGTCCAGCATTTATAAAAAAAAAAATCTTGCGAAAAATCGGCAGTATCGACATGGTTTCTGGTTGTGTATGCATACTGAATTATAGTTATGTGGTTATTCACTGATGTCAAAGGCCTACCTTACTCGCCCCTGTGAAGTTGAACATCGTCTGCTAAGTTAGCGACACTGATGTGGCCGGTTAGACTGGATTCTGTTTCTAATAAAATATCCTTAGAATCGTTTTCACCTACTGTCAAAACGACGTTCATTTAGAATTTAAGAGATGATATTCCTCTGAAAATAACGTAAATCCAGTCGATAGAAACATAAGTGTTTCCGAGGAATCGAGTCTGTCCTGTGCAATACCCGTTCAACGCCGCATCACTTCTAAATGTTAACCGTATATCATTACGCCGAAAAACGGCTTTATTATTTAAACAATCAGAAATTATGCAAATGTGAACAATTTGAAGATATCTATAAACGTTTATAAAATATAATATAAAGCCAAATTGTGCAAAAAACATTTCATGTGATTGCTATTGATAACGACATGAGGGACTATATTATTCCTTCTGGAAATTTCGGCTGTTCCGGTATTTGAACTTGATGACGTCAGTGATGGGAGAAGCGGCAAATTTAAACGCGTCTTAAGCTACAGTAAATAAGATAAAATTATGAATGTAAATATAAGCATTGAACTGTTACCAAATGGTAGTATACAGTCGATATGAATACAATTTGGGTGACAGATAAATATTTCATGTCGCCCTAACGGTCGACATTATATTTATCTGTCACCCAAATTGTATTCATATCGACTGTATACTACCATTTGGTAACAGTTCAATGCTATATTTACATATATTTACACTTGGATGGCAAAGCCATGATATAAACAAACTAAACAAATTTGCAGTCTATGAGAGTATAACTGACACCCAAATCGTGACACCATTCTATGCGTAACTGACACCCAAATCGTGCATTCAGGTGTTATTCATACGCGAAAACTGATAAATCCGCCACAAGTTTATTCAACCAGTATAACAGGGATTCTTTAGGAAATCCAGTACATGCAGCAATCTGGTTCACATCAAAACCCCTATCGAAGCGTTCATTTGCACGTATGTTGACAGATATTTGTTCCGGGGCCAAAGTGGAAAATCATTACACACCACATTGTTTGCGCGCCACCGCCATCCAGTGTTTGAATGACAAAAATTTTGAAACCCGGCACATCATGTTTATGTCAAATCATAAGAACGAGGCTTCTCTCCGGTCGTACAATAGAACAGTTTCTTCTTCACAAAAGAAAGCATTAAGTGGTGCATTATCGTGTCTAACGCATCCTAAACTTGAAACAGCCATGGTACCCGTCACAAGCAACGTTGTCGCTGAAGCTCGTCCAACTCCCTCGGCCACTGTCACCTACTTCATTGGTCGTATCCCTGACACCAGTGCTGTTGTAGCTACTATAAACTGTAATCAGGTTTCCATGCAATCAAAGAACATGTTTACACCTGGTTTTTTGAAGAATTCCACTTTCTCCCACTGCACATTCAACTTTCATAGCTAAACTCTGTCCATGCGGTCAGCCGTTGCGTGCGCGTGGTGACGGGTGAAATTTCCATCCGCATAATTGTTCCGGATGGTAAATTAAAAAAAAAAATCCGAAATCGTTAACAAACTGAATAATTCATCCATATATTCTGAAATACTGACTACCAATATTATTGATATTGTTAATAAAATATCTGATGATGTTTTCAGTATTTTTTTAATTATTTCCACGCACTATTTTTTTTTTTTTTTTTTTTGCCAATCAGCACGTGAATCACAATAGACTGTTCAATTTGTTGACCTCTGACAATGGAAACGTCGGTAAAAGTAAGATTTTAAATTATAATGAAAATTAAAGTTGAAATCGAAAAGAAACTAATATAGAAAACGTAAATATAAGCATTAAACTGTCTTTTTATGGATTATATGGTCTATATAGATGCCAGAGCTTTGCAGACAATCATTTCATAATGCGCTAGCGCGCATTATGAAGATTGTCTGCAAAGCTCTGGCATCTATATAGACCATATAATCCATAAAAAGACAGTTTAATGCTTAATTACACTGCAGCCCCACTATATAACTTTACCAAGCTCACTTGAAGGTTATGAGTCAATAACTTCCAAATCTTTATTATGACGTCATTAATATAGTGATGTCATAATTGTCACGTCGGCGATAACGAAAGATGGCTGTTTCGTCATTGACGATAATAATTTGTTCATTCATCGTAGGAGCAAATTTTATGGATATAGTCTTTAAAAATCGTTGTCAAATGTAAATATAAGCATTGGACTGCTTTCATTTGGAAGTTATGGGCTGATGAATGCTAACTGGTCAAAGGCAAATTCAACATGAAGCGCTAGCGCGCTTCATTATATTTGCCTTTGTCCAGTTGGCATTCATCAGCCCATAACTTCCAACTGAAAGCAGTTCAATGCTTAAATGACCCTTGCTGTTGGTGTATCCTTGGCACCCGTCCTCATATGACCCTGCCAGTTGGTGTCTTCTTGACACCCATCTTCATATGACCCTAGCTGTTGATGTCTTGACATCCGTCTTCATATGACCCTGGCTGTTGTTGTCTCCATGACACTCCTCCTCGTATGAACCTGATGTTGTCTCCATGGCAACCATCATCATGTGACCCTGGTGTTGTCTCCATGACAACCGTCATCGTGTGACCCTGATGTTGCCTCCATGACAACCGTCATCATGTGACCCTGATGTTGTCTCCATGACAACCGTCATCATGTGACCATGATGTTGTCTCCATGACAACCGTCATCGTGTGACCCTTGCAATTGCGTGGACTTTAAACACTTAACAAAACAAAACGGCTGGGTTCGATGCTCCGATCAGACGTGAAAAAGTATGGAGTCACCTGCCTGACAACCTATATTTACCCCGGGTACTCCGGTTTTCTCCAAAAGTAATACCCCTCGGACGTTTCCATCTGCACAAACAAAATTAAACTAAACTAAACGCAAAAAAAAAAAAAAAAAAAAAAACATTATATCTATATATTTGATAAATAAGACTTATACAAGCTATCATTAAACCCTGTTTTAATAAATTTCCACAATACTGAATGACTCCGAATAAATAAATAAATAAAAGCCTAAATACAACATACTTGATAGAATCTTTCAGATATGAGGGCATGCCTGGCCCAATCGTTTTTACGATGACCATCTGTAACAAGTATGCGGTGTGCATCAAAATCGCATTTGGATATTCGAAAACCCTCGCTGTTTTATTCATAATGTTCAAAGTAGGAATTTTTACTGTCAGTAAGAAAATGAGAAACATGTTTATTTCCCTCGTTATTATGAAAATCGGCATGGTGATTAATTAGAGAGTAAAGCATTGATTTGTCGAAATATGATTTATATTATACAATCTCTGTTTTTATTCCCATTTTGTTTTTATGTTATGGCGCTGAATTCGTAACATTTGACCCTAACATATATATCCTAGGACCCAAACCTGGTAACCTGGGCCATGACATCGCTATCTTAGGGTCCTAACTTGTTAACCGAGGGCCCTAACATAGCTACCCTAGGGCTTAAATTTAGTAACCTAGGGCCCTAACATAGTTATCTTAGGGTTCTAACTTGATAACCTAGGGCCCTAACATAACTACCCTAGGACCCAAATTTAGTAACCTATGGCCCTAACATAGCTATTTTAGGGTCCAAACTTGTCAACCTATGACCCTAACATAGCTATGTTAGGGTTCTAACTTGTTAACCTAAGGCCCTAACATAGCTATTTTAGGGTCCAAACTTGTCAACCTATGGCCCTTACATAGCTATATTGGGGTTCTAACTTAGCCACCTAGGGCCCTAATGTAGTACACTAACCATAGGCCAAAACGTAGCTATCTTAGAACCCTAACTTAGTAATCTACCACCCTAGCATAGCTACATCATAGCGCCCTAACTAAGTTAAGGATATAGGACATTTACGTGTATTTTAGGTTTGTATGATTTAGGAAACAAATATATGTTAGGCACTAGGTTACGGAATTAGAAGTTTAGCCTAAAATATATTATTAGTTATAACATAAACAAAATACCTTACAATGTACACGTGTGTATGTCATTAATCAGCCTCCGTAGCTAACCATAAGATTGGGCGTCTTCCACATGCCGATACAAACTTCAAGTATTAAATGAAAAATGATACTTTGATGAGGGAAATAAAAAATATAATGGCACGTTACTTAATTAATGAAGGGTGTTGTTCTTTTGTTGGGAATATATATACATTATCGTCAAAGAACGATAGTCCTGTGTTTGTGGAACTTTTAACATACGGCGTTTATGAATGCTAAACTATTACTGTAGACGGTAAACTGTAAGAGCATGTGTTCGTGTTTAAGGAATGCGTGTTTCATGTAAGAAATGGAACTAAGTGAAAACAAAAAAGCAGGAAAAGCAGTTGAGATCGTTTTAACTTGCTAATCAAATTTCGGTATCATGTGTTCTCTTTATTATATTTTGATAAAATTGATTTATTTTACAACAGTTGCGAAATTAGCTGATACAGTAAATTACTCTTGTTGTCTATAATGGAAGCACTCGAGAGGTAACCGGAGGAAAACCTACGTAGTCAGGCAGGTTAACACCCTTTCGTTTCACATCCGGCCTGGAATCGAACCACGGTCGCCTCGGTGAGGGACAAGTGTTTTACCAATGCACCAACCGACCACCCATACCGTTATGTCAATGAGTTATTTTGGATATAGAAAAATTGAAATATATATATATAAATAAAATGACAGTTCAGTTCAGATAGGCAAGATGACGGGCACACAGGTCGGACGTGTATGTCGACTCCGGTGTAATTCTGTGGAACTCGTGTAGGCCTATATCACAGGATGGAAAGTACTCCAAAAGTACACGGAGGACAACGGTAACATACAAACATTGAAATATCTCTTTATTCTGGCAAAATTATCAAACGCTGTTCTTACCTGTGTTCACTTACCTGTGGTCCATGATCAGTGCACGTGAGTTTATAACACGTACGACTGACCATATTGACTGTTTCTGTCGAACATTCAAGTTTATAACTATACATTAGTTATTCCTTATATGTCTATATGAACTTTATACCCACAAAATTGATGTAAAATTTGTTTAATGGGAAAGAAAAGCAATAAGAAAAAATCTGATCAGTCAACCGTGACAGCCACTGGTACACGCAGTTCGAGTGCGTACACGGGACAGGCGTTCACACGTGCGACACCAGGTCTTGCCGATACAAGTGATATTATTACGAGTGCTCAGAGAGAACTGTATGGGGCTACACCTATTAGTATGTCAACCTCACTTCCCATGTATTATCAACACCAACCGCTAATGACACTCAGAATGTTCCCCCCTCCAATCCCGTGTTACCATCCTCTCCAGGGGCCGCGGTGGCCGAGTGGTTAAGGTGTCCCGACACATTAACACTAGCCCTCCACCTCTGGGTTGCGAGTTCGAAACCTACGTGGGGCAGTTGCCAGGTACTGACTGTAGGCCGGTGGTTTTTCTCCAGGTACTCCGGCTTTCCTCCACCTTTAAAACCTGCCACGTCCTTAAATCACCCTGGCTGTTAATAGGACGTTAAACAAAACAAATCAAACATACCATCCTCTCCACAAACATGCCCTACCAACATGGACGTTATATACAAGATATATACAGCAAACTCTTGAAACTCAACAAATTAGACGTCATCGTGAGTAGACTCAACGTTATTGAGGGGAAGTTCGCTTGTATGGAAAGCAGTATTACTGAACTGAAAAATGAATTAAAAGTCCATAGTGATAAGTTGGAGGGAGTAGATTTTGACCATGAATTACTTGAGGAAAGGATCAGCAAGGTTGAAACTGAAAGGGATCGGGCGCGGGAAGAGTGTGATTATCAAAGGGAGAGAATTATAGAACTCCAGACTAGGTCTATGAAGGACAATCTATTGTTTAGTGGTATCCCTGAGACCGTTCAAGATGAGGACTCAGAGGCGGTTCTGAAAGGCTTCATTAAGGCCGAACTGGGTGTTGAATCCGATATACCCTTTCAGGTAGTCCACCGATTGAGAAAACGATCAGATGGTAAGCCCCGCTCCATGGTAGCGAAATTTACTAACAGGAAAGATCGCGATGTTGTTCTTAACGCTGCTCCTGCGAAACTTGTCGGAAAGCCCCAATTTTCCGTCAATGAGCAGTATCCCCCCGGAGTCAACGACCGACGACGACAGCTTTATCCAGTGTTCAAGGAGGCTTGTAGGCGCGGTCAAACAGCAAGAATACATTGACGGAAGGTTATACATTCCGCCACATCAACCCGGTAGAATGGATTGCCCACGTGACCCACGAGAGGACCATTCCAGAACTGATGATCGAGGATGGTGGAATCAGCCTCCTGGAAGACGCGTCCTCGATGGACCTGCAAATAAAGGGGATCCAAAAAACCTAGACAACTATAGAGCAATAATTTTGGTATCTTGTTTAGGAAAGGTTATCACGTCTATTTTGAATAACCGACTGAGCAAGTTTTCTGATGAAATCAATCTCATTAGTGGTGCTCAAGCCGGTTTTAGGAAAAAAACACTCTACTGCAGATAACATTTTTATATTACATTCTCTTATATCTATTTATTTATCGCTTGGAAAAAAGATATTGTTCCTTTGTGGATTTTAAAAAGGCGTTCGACTCTGTATGGCGAATAGGAGTATGGAAATTTTTAAAAAAAAGTAACATTAGCGGGAAAATTTTGAAAGTCATAATACATTTATATGCTGATACTAAAGCCTGTGTTGAAAGGGCAACGAATTATCAGGTATATTCAATTCTTATGTCGGAATAAAACAAGGCGAAATTTTATCCCCCTTTTTATTTGCACTCTATCTAAATGATTTAGAAGATTTTCTTCAAGAGAATGATACTAATTGCCTTCAAACTATTCAACAATTGGGTGAGGATATTGGAATATACATAAAGTTATTTCTTATTTTATATGCAGATGACACGGTTATCATGTCTGAATCAGCTGAGGGACTGCAATCAGCTTTAAGCATTTTCGAAATATATCGTAATGAATGGAAACTCACAGTCAACACTCAAAAAAACAAAATTGTTATATTTTCAAAACGAAAAGTTAATCCAAACATGCGTTTTTCACTTTGTAATGAGGAGCTAGAAATAGTAGAATCTTTTACATACCTTGGGGTTATATTTAACTATAATGGCACTTTTGTAACAGCAAGGAGTAAACTAGCAGAACAATCGAAAAAAAATTGTTTCCTGTTTACAAAAAGATCAGGAACAGTACATCACCAGTTGATTTACAGTTAGAGATATACTTTTATATTCAGCTGAAATATGGGGTTTTGAAAATACAAATGTTATTGAGAAAATTAATTTGCAATTTTGTAAACGTATTCTAAACTTGAGATGTAGTACACCAAATGTTATGGTCTATGGTGAACTAGGTAGATATCCTTTTAATTATGGCTACAAATTATTTAATTTGTGCAAACAAAATAGCATGTACATTGTGAATGGTAGAGTTGGAAAAGACAAACTAACTGGAAAAACTACATGCAACGACACAAGTGTGATTGATTACTTGTTGGTGTCATCTAATATTTTTGAACTTATTTCATATTTTGATATATCTGATTTTAATCCCTTTATTTTCTGACGTACATTGTAGACTTGAATTTTGTTTGAATAGCAAGAATAATATCCATTCCGTGCATGAAGTGGATAATTCTAACAGCTTTATTGGTAATGATCACGTTAAATGAAGAGCAGATCAACAACAATCGTTTTATGAATATATACGAGATGATACAAGTGGACAGTTAAGGTCAGTTGGTGAAATGTTAAAATCTTTAGTCGTAAAAGAGCATAGCACTATCACAAATAATGACATAAATGGTGTTGTGAATAATATAAGTGATATTTTCAAAACATCAGCAAAGAAGGTATTCGGTCCAAAAAAGGTAATAAAACTATTTAAACCAAATGTTTTTAAATCTTGGTTTACAAATGATTGTCATAAAAAGAGAAAAGTATTTCATGTAGCAAAACGTAAATATGATAACTGTAAATCCGTGCCAAATAAAATAACGCTTAAACATGCAAGTAAAACATATAGAAATACGTTAAATAGACAGTATATGAAATATCAAGAAAAGAAACAGAATGAAATAAGAAGAACAGCAAAGAATGACCAAAAGAAATTCTGGAAAATATTAAATGAAATTGAGGGATCTCCGAAAAAAGACAGTAATGAAATTAAACTCCATGACTTATATGACTATTTTAAAGATCTTAACAAGGGAGATAACGCTGAAGAAAGGTTTGATATTGATGATTTAAATGATGGAAATGATGACTTTCGAATTCTAAATGATGAAATTACTTTTATAAAACAATCTATTCAAGGGTTGAATAATAATAAAGCAAGTGGTATTGATGGGATTATCAATGAATATATGAAAGCCACTCTAGATTTATTTATTCAAGTATATCACAAATTATTTAATATTGTACTAAATACTGCATGTATCCCAGAGTCATGGAAATAGGCGTAATAAAGCCATTGTATAAAAATAAAGGGGATCAAAAAAACCTAGACAACTATAGAGCAATAAGTCTGGTATCTTGTTTAGGAAAGGTCTTCACGTCTATCTTGAATAACCGACTGAGCAAGTTTTCTGATGAAATTAATCTCATTAGTGGTGCTCAAGCCGGTTTTAGGAAAAATCACTCTACTGCAGATAACATTTTTATATTACTTTCTCTTATATCTATTTATTTCTCGCTTGACAAAAAAAAATATTGTTCCTTTGTGGATTTTAAAAAGGCGTTCGACTCTGTATGGCAAATAGGACTATGGAAAAAAAATCAAAAAAGTAACATTAGCAGGAAAATTTTGAAAGTCATAATACATTTATATGCTGATACTAAAGCCTGTGTTAAAATGGGCAACGAATTATCAGGTATATTCAATTGTAATGTCGGAGTAAAACAAGGCGAAGTTTTATCCCCCTTTTTATTTGCACTCTATCTAAATGATTTAGAAGATTTTCTTCAAGAGAATGATACTAATTGCCTTCAAACTATTCAACAATTAGGTGATGATATTTGAATATACATAAAGTTATTTATTATTTTATATGCAGATGACACGGTTATCATGTCTGAATCAACTAAGGGACTGCAATATGCTTTAAGCATTTTCGAAATATATTGTAATAAATGGAAACTCAGTCAACACTCAAAAAACCAAAATTGTTATATTTTCAAAACGAAAAGTTAATCCAAACATGCGTTTTTCACTTTGTACTGAGGAGCTAGAAATAGTAGAATCTTTTACATACCCTGGGGTTATATTTAACTATAATGGCACTTTTGTAACAGCAAGGAGTAAACTAGCAGAACAATCGAGAAAAAAAATCGTTTGCTGTTTACAAAAAGATCAGGAACATTACATCACCAGTTGATTTACAGTTTAAGATTTCTGATTATCTTGTGCAACCTATACTTTTATATTAAGCTGAAATATGGGGTTTTGAAAATACAAATGTTATTGAGAAAATTCATTTGCAATTTTGTAAACGTATTCTGAACTTGAGATGTAGTACCCCAAATTTTATGGTCTATGGTGAACTAGGTAGATATCCTTTAAGTATTGAAATTAACTGAAGAATTACTATGTTCTGGTATAATTTAATCTCTGATAATAAGTTGTCTAGCAATATTTATAGATTAATGTATCACTTACATGAAAATGGAAACACGAGTTTTAAATCGATAAATTATGTGAACACTTTATTTTTTGATACTGGTTTGAACTTTGTATGGAATTTACAGGAAACTTGTACATTAACTAAAGATAATTTAAAGTTTATACTAAAGCAGAGACTTAAGGACCAATCTATTCAGAAATGGTTTAATGATGTAGATGTGTCATCTAGAGGACAGATGTACTCGATGTTTAAGTCTAAATTTCAAATTGAAGATTATTTTACTAAATTGAATGTAAGAGAACGAAAAAATATTCTAAAATTCCGTACATCAAATTTACATTGCCCGTAGAAACGGGACGATGGGATGGTATACCTCGTATTGATCGAATTTGGCCTTTGTGCTCCAATAGTGTTGGTGATGAGTATCATTATTTATCTGTAATCCCAAATTAGAAATTTATATATACCAAATTATTATTGTAAATACCCTTATATGACAAAAATGAAAGGTTTAGTTTCTCTATGTCATGTTCGTGTGCTCTCAAATGTAAGTAAGTTTGTTGAAAGGTTTGAAAAAATTATAAAGAGTGTATGAGATTTATTGTGTTCCGCCATGTATAAAAATTGCTGTCTGAGTGATCAATAAAATCTGAAATCTGAAATCTGACAAGTAAATTGTCGAATTTTCGAGGCAATCTAATTATTTATCAAGACACAAGTAAATTACAAACGATCACATACCCTCGATCACATACAGACAAAGAACATGGAACAATTACACATGTTAAGTAGATAAGCAACAAAAAATATCGTTATGTTTGTGTTAATGATCCCTTTGGTCGATAATTAATTCGTCGAAGGTATAATGTAATTAATTAGAAAATATCTTAGATGAGGTACAGATTGTATCAATAATTAGCCAAATAAAAGGTTTAAAAAGTAACAGCGCAAGTTGAAGCGATGTGATGACAGCGCGTGCTTTGAAGCGCATGTTTTTGTGTATTTCCGCAGTTGATTCATTCAATATACACATACATGTATATATATATATTGAATTGTTGAGGTACGATTTAAACATATTTTCTTACTTATATCGGATATATATAAGTCAAAACTGGTCATGAGTAGAAAAAAAATCCGATATTAAAATGAGGACGTGCTAATTTGCGGTAAAATCACGCTGTTCGAAATCACTTTCAATTTTCGCAACCTATTAAAAAAGATCAAATAAACTCAATTTCATTTCCAGTTCTTCTACTCATTCACGAAATTCGATGAAGTTGATATTATTATTCAATTTTGATATTAAAAAAAAGAGTAGTCGGTTTCTAACTGCATAGCAAAATTAACTTCAGATAATTTTTCAAAGTAAAGTTTGACGTACGGAAACCAGACTTGAGGAGTTCCTGCGTCAGGAAAATTGTATAAAATACTTTGTTTTCGGTTTTGTCATGTAGATACTTGGCCCGGTAAATCGTACAGACAATGTTCCAATTAGCGATAAAAAATCGTTCCGGTTTTCGATAGAAATAACGCTTCCGGTTTGTAGTAGATATACTGCTTCCGGTTTGAGGCAGAAACACTGCTTCCGGTTTGAGGTAGAAAATTAATACTGCTTCCGTTTGTTGTTTTTTGTTTTGTTTTTTTGTTGTTGTTTTTTTTTTTGTCTTTTTTTTGTTTGTTTTGTTTTTTGTTGTTGTTTTTTTAGTATATCTACTATCACGGACGCATTGGTCTACAAATCAACTTCGATATTCCTAGAAAAAGTTACACTTTTTTACTTTATAAGTAATTTAAGATGCCCACATTGTGAACCAGTCGAACAAATATATCGATCGTACCTAGAGATATCCTGTCAGAAATCAACGTTATCTGTTTCAAATAAATGCTTGACAGTCCGCTTCAGACACATTTGTAAATGAAGAAGAGTCAATCGCTCAAATGACTAAGAGTATTGGAATGTCGTTCAACCAATGCTGTTTCTATGGTTACCAGTATAAAATGACTTGAGGATAAAAAACGGGACAAACTGCTAAAACTATCGTCATTATGCTGATGAATATGATAATTATCCTAATTCTGCTTCGAAATGACATAAATCGGCCACCATACCAAACACAAAGCATTTGTTAGGAGAACGCATTGTTTTTATGACCTCTAAATTGACCCTGCACTCTCGCGGGAACGATCGTCTTGTCAATGCAAGCTACCGCATGACAAATAATAATGTAAGAGCTCTGTTGTGTGGAAAGCAAATGCTGTAATTAAAATACGGACTGTGACTCGCTGTAAACAAGTGTGGCACGCCAATTAGACACATCTCTAATTCGAGCGCGTGCTCTGTTTTTCAAAGTACTGTCCAATGACGTAATGCATGCACTTCTCGTGGCATGCGCTACCCCGTGGCTTGGTTAACTCAGAGAAATCTTTTCCCTGGAAAAACAGGAAAACCTGCGAGCAAGAGGAAAATCATATTCATCTGTTTATATCCAGCTGAAGGCGTACAAATGACAGCAGCTCGAGTGTTTCCAGTAATTTAGACGGGAATACTACCGAAACATCCCCTCGTGTAACGATACCAACATAGTTTCCCTTAGTAGAAACTTTCTTTGGAACAAGAAAAGATTTAACCGATATCGTTATCGGCCTATATCGTCAGACTTACCTTCAACTGTCGAAATGACCCTTTTACAGAAGAGGAAACGTTTTAACAATAAACAATCAGCGAGATTACTTTTTGAGATGACCCCTTGTAAAGAGCTCGTCAGTCATACTTCATGTTAAACAGGCAATCGTTCATCACCCGCACACAAATTACTGTTTGGTAACCGACTCCTAAAGTATTGACAAATCATTCGCACAGCTGATTTGCATCACCATGTTTAACATTAAAAGAAATTACGTAACAGTATAGATATACCTTACTTAGCAATTGGTTTATTTTGTGGTCTTACTATTAACAGCCAGGGTCACTAAAGTACATGCCAGGTTTGGAGGTGGAGCTAAGCCTGAGTAACCGAAGAAAAACCAACGGCGTACGGTCAGTACCTGGCAATTGCCCCTGGTGGGTTTCGAACTCGCGAATCAGAGGTGAAGGGCTAGTAATAAAGTGTCAGGACACCTTAACCACTCAACCACCGCGGCCCCACCTGACTTAGCAAAGGAATATAATTATCATGTTCGCTTTACCAGTGTCCAACATCAACAAAAGAAAGTTATTTGTAATCGAACGCACTGATATTTTTATTCCAGCCAAATTCATTATTTTCTATCTCAGAATCGCGTGTTTAGAAGCAATATTTCGAGGTAAGAACTAGACGGCGGCTCGCGGGTCGGTAGAATATCCGGTTCATATATAGAGAGATTGCGACCGATGTCATTATTGTAGCATTACAAAACACAATAAATACTATACAGGAGTATGTAGCTATATTTATAGCTGACAATATCAGTAACCTTCTCGTGGATATAGATGTATACTCTCAAGTGAAATGTGTATAAAAATATCATATGACCAGAGTTGGTCAGAATATACTAAACACACGACCACCAGAACGGTCAAGCATATACCGTTTATGACATGTGATTGTTCAGTAACACAGTAAGTGGGAATCAGTAAAAAGGCTTTTTAACCATCTTCACCTCCTCCCCTTTAAATTGGAAGATTGACAAGCACATGTCATGCCCATACATTCCCTTTGATATAGTCAGAATATCGACATACATATTTACTCTCGGGAAGCATGCTAGCTGCAGTAAGAAGCTCGATCAGCACGCATATATTCAATACCGAGACATTCTCTTTCGAAATAGTATGGAGATTGCCCGACGTTTTTACTGCCAAGGCATTCGGCTCACCTCGGCAGATTCCGGTACCCTAGATGTAGGATACCGGAATCTGCCGAGGTGAGCCGAATGCTGTCAAGGCAAACCCATAGAAACGGAAGGTAGTCAGTCTAGCATGGTTACTGCCTAGAAACACATTGGTCTTGGAACATTTTAATTCTACAAATGAATCATATTACTTATCATTTCTTAGTTACATTGATACCTAAACATTAGTGATAGTTACTAGGGTTTCAGTATGAGTATTTTTACTTTAATTGCATAGGGGCCGCGGTGACCGAGTGGTTAAGGTGTCCCGACACTTAAATACTAGCCCTCCACCTCTGGGTTGCGAGTTCGAAACCTACGTGGGGCAGTTGCCAGGTACTGACCGTAGGCCGGTGGTTTTTCTCCGGGTACTCCGGCTTTCCTCCACCTCCAAAACCTGGCACCTCCTTAAATGACCCTGGCTGTTAATTGAACATTAAAACAAAACAAACAAGCAAACAAATAGATTTTAATTGCATCTGCACAAAAAAAACTTAGTACCAAATTCATGTGACATACAGATATCAGCGAAAGGAACATTAAATATAGCTTAAATCAAGCTATCGTTTTCTTTAAATTCGGATACTCTCTAGACATATCCGACTATTACACACAGCAAGTACATATAGATACCGTTTTGACTTCTCTCCGTTACGACCAGTGACAAGGTTAATAGGAATTTTCTTATCCCGAAAAACAATTTACATGCATGTGGAATCCTCAGGTAAGGCGATGTTTTAGAGCATGCCTTATCTTGCTCGGCGTTGTTTTAACAAAGAGAGATGGAAAAACACATTAACAACACCTTCTGTTTTTGTTTAAAATAGCTAGGATGTTGTAGTCGCTTCTTAAAACATCTTCAACAAAAGCATATGTTCCAAGCCGTTTATATGAGGTATAGTAGTCTATTGCGTGAATTATTAATACATTGTATATAACTAAGCATTGGCGAGGAATCATTCTAAAATTCATTATTCTGGAAATTTCTAATTTCATTCCGGATAAACGTTATTCCGGATGCCGTTTTTTTTTTAGATAATGGATATGAGAATTTAGTAAAATCTTTTAATCCGGACAATGATAAAAACAATCTAATTAAAATCTAGATGGTCATTCTTATCACTGCTTTCATAAACATCTAACAACATCCCATAAGGGGTCATGTCTGGGTGACCTTTGTAATATGTATATAGCTATATGCTTTGTGGGACAAAACGTTTGAAACAAATAGACAGATCATGCAAGTTATGCACTCTAGTCATGCTAATTAGGACATATAAAATTCACTTCCAAGATTCTGGAAGTAGTCATTTGATTGGCTTATCCAAAAGGTGACATGACGTGACCCCTTATGGGATGTTGTTATACATTTATACATATGTATGTCCATGTAACGGAGTGAGAGTAAACATCTAGATTTTAATAAGATTGTGATAAAAAAAACAAAACAAAAATTGAAATCACTCACGTTATTATCGGAACATATGTGGTGGTTTTTTGTTTGGATTTGTATCACTGTCCATCGATTCGGAAAGCTGTCTTTCTAAATAGGTGTAGGATAAGATTCCATGCAAACATATTCATGCGATTCGGATTACAATGTAAATGGTTCGTATTTAAACTCAACATTCTTCATATATGCAACAGTACCCGCTTAAAAGCTGTATGATCAATTCTGTTAGAGAAAGAGTTTCAGAGTAAGTTTAAGTATCACGATTCCGAACCGGCGGTAGATAACTGTAGTTATACCCACCGCCAACATGGCCGACGCCGATCCGGGTAAGGAAAATATGACTGTTTTCAAACATAACAATATTGGTGAAGTTTATTACCCAAGCTTGTACGTGCACTTTTTTGCTATATACTCAAAGTTTGAAGTAATTGCATATGTAAACATGTATGGATAAGCAAAACCAGCTACCACAAAAACTATGATGCCGTAGCCATTTTAAGATTGAGATATAGGAACATTCATATTTGTCGCCACGTGTACGGTTCGCATCTGTTCTAAAATGGACCAGACACGTGACACTTCTAAAAGTGCACGAGACTTTTATTTCGATTTCTGCGTTTCTTTTCAGATAAATGTATCTGCTATTACAGCGATGTGACTACAGATTAGCCGGATCAATTGATAGACCGTGCTTTCAAGGAGCATTGGTTAAAGTTAGACTCATTTGGAGAATGACAAAAAGCATGAGCCAACAGTATAAATAAGATGCGAATCTAACCATTGGGAAGCAGCATTGTATAATCTCTCAAAAGGAAAATAGAAAATCGGTACCTCCCATTAGAGAAGACCCTCAAAGCGTCTTTAAATGTAAAACTGAAGGAATGTCTGATAACCGCCGGCTCCGAAGGAAAATACAATTACTGTCAATGAAATACAGACGCAAACCCACAATTCCAATATCTATCGTTATCTGCAGACGAGTTGAAAGCGATTGGTGAGTTAGATGATTTTATCAGGATAATTGAAGCCATCGCGTCTGGAGAACTTTCAGGAAACATTGCACTATTCCTTTTGTTGGGTCTTCTTTAATACACTCGGCTCCAAAAACCAAATGGGACATGAACATGAAAAACGTCGAATTTCTGGACAGCAGACAAAGCATCTTTTCAAAGGAAAAGGACTTATTTTCTTCAGTGTGACATAAAAACAGAGGGTTAAATTGGTGATTCCGCCGTTCATCTATTGATCCAGAGAATCGCCGTATAATTTTTGTTGCTCATGCAGATAAGAGGCTAAAGATTCCTCACGTTTTAGATCAGATGGCGCAGAACCAGAAATCCCTTGGGCGTCGTCTCTGGGTGTATCCGCGCACGGTGATGCTGGCAAATATGTGAAGCTTCCCATGGATGGAAAGAGACTGGTGGCAGGATTTTGGGAACTGGATTTTGGAGGGTGACGAAAATCTTCCGAGAAAACTTCCAACACCTCAGGAAAGAAAAGCTTGATGCTGATATGCGATCAGTACAGACCACTATGGAATAGGCCTCAGTAGATTGGTTGATGTCAATTTCGGAGTCGCAACACATGAATCGGGCGGCAGTTAACAAAGTACTTTTACTAAAACCCATATCAGCGAACGGATTCAACAACTGAGGGAACTAGAACATAATTTTGAACATTTGCTGAAGCAGGTTGTAGGTGATTGGAAACCGAGCAAGGTAGCTTTTGTTAAACGGAAGTTGTGCATTCACAATCGACAATCAGGGAAATTGATTGATAATTTGGGATACCTTGTTGTGTTCACTGATAGAACGAAACATCCCTACGTCCAGGGCAGCTAACTCGAGTTGTAGCTAAACAGACATTATTTTAGGGATATACATGCGACAGCGGCAACGGAATAAAAAAAAAACCCACAGAAAACAAAGATTAGATATATGGCATTAACTTCGGGACAGCAGTAAGCAAACACGGATGACTATATTCAATGCGCTTTGCTTTTAAGCTTTAAACCAACAAGTGAGTATTCTGGTATCGTTTTCAGCAACGGAGGAATCTGCCGAGGTATCTCCAGAAACCCAAGAACTTTATTAGTGGCGACGGCAGCGGAGCTGATAGCAACACCATTGTACGAGTAACGTCCAAGTGTGAAGTCGCGGGAAATCTAACGACAATGGATCTCCGCTACACTTTGTCTGTGTGGTACTCGATGCTAGTACTTTCGCAGATGATTGCCAAGAAATGTGCCATAGTCAAGAGAGCCCAACATCGATCGTTGCAATAGAGAATGTACCCCTAAGTGCGGATACCATTGACAAAGTGGATTCATTGGATCAACCCCGACCTCGGCCAACAAAGATCCAAAGCAACAAAGAAATTGTTTCAGAGACTTAATAATATATGCAAACACATCCAAATTCCTCAACGAATTTCGATATTTAAAAGGATTGTTTTCATGCACAACTGAAGACGACACCCGGACATTTGAAGCTACTGGAAAGCATTATTGAGATACTGATGAAGAGGAAAGCCGCGAGTGCTCAATCGAAACAGGAATCTCAGTAGTTGATTCGTAGTTGTCAGTATTACACGAAGAACAAGAACAAAGAGATACTTGGTAACATTAACATATTATCTCGACCGAGCGATTGCTGGGCATGACATGTCCCATTATGAATAGTGCCCGTACATTTTGCTGTCTACCAATATGTCTCCAGTCAGATATCTTCTGTACGGTACCCTGAAAATAACATGGATGTTAAGCCGCATCTTACGGTCACGCACGTAGCTGACCGTAGTTGACCTTAGTTTTACGTATCAAGGGTAGTTAGACACAGTTAACCGTAGTCCAAAATAATGATGATAAACGTTGTTTAAACTACAAGAAATCCATGATTTGTCCAAGGGTCGCCCAAAATTTTCAAAACGTTAAAATATTTCTACGATCAGCATGGACGTCAATAACCCACCGTGACCGTAGTTTGTATGTAAATTGGCCGTAATTCACTCGACTTGACCGTAGTGTTTACCGTAGTTGACCATACTGTAACATTGGTCAACAATACGGATAATAGTACGGCCAAGTAGGGTTTGGTTTGGTTTATTTTGTTTAACGTCCTGTTAACAGCTAAGGTCATTTAAGGGCGGCCTCCCATGCGTGCGACATGCATGCGTGTGGTGAGGTTTTGGGAGGCTGCGGTATGTTCGTGTTAAGTCTCCTTGTGATAGGCCGGAACGCCAAGTAGGATCAACCAGGTAACTAGAAACTCGTGCATCCTACTTCATCCTAGTTGACTTCGGTGAACTATATTCAAATGAGCTACGGTCAGCCACGCGTGTGACCGTAAAATGTGACCGTGGCATAATATAAGAGTGATTACGTTTTGTGGACATCTTCTAGAAAGTGTCGTTTCCGACAAATATGGACGACTCCCGAAAATATGAAGATACAAGAAATGACATCGTGAAAACATAGAGAAAATGGAGCGATCTGATAAGCTGTCCTCGCTTCTGCAGTTGAACCATTTGACTGACATTCAAGGTATTGATTGTGTGATCAAAATATTCCATGTCACAATGAAAACAATGTATACTCTATCTCATTGAAGGACAGAAGGCTTGGTTTAGAATTATGAATACCTGGGCCCAGTTGTTCAAAAGGTGATTAAGCTAATCACAATTTTAACAACATTTTTTCAAATCCTGATATAATAATTTCTGGTCGAACTAGCTTGTCAAAACTTTATGAAATTCTGTAATTCTTAATTATCTTCCAACTGGCATAATTTAAAGATGATATTGTCACGGGTTTTGCAACAAATAGAACAAAGGAGAAAGAGGGAAACGTAGAGAACATAAAAGTCTTACATAGAAAAAATAAAGATCATTCAAAGGAGGGCGCCAAGATCCCTACAGGATATCTTGTTTTATTTTGTCTCTGCTGTTACGGATAGTTACACAAACAAGACTATGGTGTTATTTTTTCGGCAACGGCATGTTTCAACATTCCATTTAAAAGTTTTGCTCCAAACGTCCAAATGTATTCAAATTAGGTACATATACTACATTGTAGATAGTAAGATCGCATAGGAAAATCCCAATTTTGGAATATCGTCCAGAACTAATGGTCCAGTGGCTGGAAATATGGGATGTAGGGAAGCTGGAATATTTTGTTAGATCCGAATCCGTGTATGAAAAAAACAGTCCAGGTAGACGCAATTTTGCGTAACATATCAAACTTTATATCAATCATTTCCTATTGTAATATACCCAATGGGATTTATATCGTACGTGGAAAAGAAATCCTGGACGCTCACTGATCTGGAATGAAAGTAACATTTTAGGTCGACTAAAACGGGTGTCAATGACCGTAACTGTTGTTAAGATAATCACACTGAAGAAAGAAAGCGATTTTCGCACACTAAATTTCCCAATCTAAATGTATCTGGTGATTGCATTCCCAGCTGTCAGGCAATAGAACATGTACAAGTGTGTTATCAATACTTTGTTATTTATAACCCAAATAGGAACAAAATTGTATGCGAATTTTCTGAAATTCGTTTCAACCCTTCGGAAATCTTGGGATCGTAATTAAACATGTCGAGATATTTAGGCTGTGAAGAATTTGTTTTCCTCTCGTGACGAATTCGGGGAGAAAATATTGCGTTCCTGTCGTAAATGTATGTGCGTTCATATGTTCACGTTTTCGTCATGCGCTCTACGGACTTAATTTCTAAAGATTCTAAAGAGTACATAGATATGAGAATACATCAAACAAGCTCGTGTTTCAGGGTACCAAAGTCAAGGACAACGTCATCGTTACTATTTATAGAAAATATTTGTCAGCGCTCTAGTGAGTACTTTATCAAAGAGCTTTTGGTCAAACTTTATACACAATTTAATGAACAAGCTTTAGAATACCTCGAACGAGTTCACGTTTCATGGTGCCAAGGTCAAGGTCAGTGTCACAGTTACTATTTATAGAAAATATATGTCTGCGCTCTAGTGACTTCGTAAATTAATGCATTTAAATCAAACTTAATATACTGGTCAAGTGTTTCACGTTGCCAAGGTCTAGGACAAAATCACTGTTACTGTTTAAAGAAACTTTTACGTCACCTCTGCAAGCAACTTACTTTACAGATTTCAATAGAATATATCAAACAAATTGGCCGCGGTGCATATAAAAATATATTTCGGCGGGCCTACTTGACGCGGGAGGGAATTGTATCGCCTGTGATACCTTGTGTACACAGGAAATATTCCTTCACGTGAATTTCACGTGAAAAGGGCAAAAAAAGGGAAATTCACATGAAATTTTTCACGTGAAATTCACGTGAAGGAATATTGCCTGTGTAACATGTATCTTATTTTGCAGAATTATGTATGAGGGGAGCTGCTCTTGTGAATGTTTATATACAGCGTATCAGATCCTGCGATACTTATATATACCATACGGTGACATTTATCTTTTATGGTCGATGTCATTTAGAAATATTAAATTTCCTTGAGCGATGCAATATCAGACGTATTTGGTGCTTCCTGATATGCGTAATGATTCCAATGCCTCACCCTATTTCTAATTTGAGATTGTGACGTAACCCGGACTTGACCTAGATTTGTATGGCGGGTGTCGCCGTGACCTAGATTTGTATGGCGGGTGTCGCCGTGACCTAGATTTGTATGGCGGGTGTCGCCGTGACCTAGATTTGTATGGCGGGTGTCGCCGTGACCTAGATTTGTATGGTGGGTGTCGCCGTGACATAGATTTGTATGGTGGGTGTCGCCGTGACCTAGATTTGTATGGTGGGTGTAGAGGATGAAACAGAAGACGCTCACTTTTCCGGACCTCCTTGTATTTTTCAATTGACTCCATGCAAATACGTATGATTTTGTTTTCATATTTTGCTCTTTTTTATCGGTTTAAAGTTAGAATTACGGTTTCGTTATTATGTCTCTATTCTCTGTTGTTTATTATTGAAACTACACTTTTGTATACACTGTCAATTATATAGACGAGGTTGGTTTGGTTTGTTTTTGTTTAACGTCCTATTAACAGCCAGGGTCATTTAAGGACGTGCCAGGTTTTGGAGGTGGAGGAAAGCCGGAGTACCCGGAGAAAAACCACCGGCCTACAGTCAGTACCTGGCAACTAGCCCCACGTAGGTTTCGAACTCGCAATCCCAGAGGTGGAGGGCTAGTGATAAAGTGTCGGGACACCTTAACCACTCGGCCACCGCAGCCCCATAATATAGACGAGGCATTTGGTACAAGATATTACAAATATGTCAATGCTATTTTTCAACATATGTACAATAAAAAGGAGGTCTGTCTTTCATAGTTTTATCATTACATGTAGCGGTTTATCACTCATCAATTGAAATAAAAACAAAATACACTAGAAAAAGTTATACAATGCAGGTCATATTTCATTTTTTGGACATACAATATGTATTTGACATGCTAAAAAAGCAATTTGCCGGTTTTGAAATTTCTTCAAAATACTGTAAAGAGTATATGTCAGTTTTTGAAGAAGTATAAGATATAGACTTTGATTACAACTATACTTATTCATGTTGACAATGTTGGATACAATTTAAAGTTTGTGAAAATTTGCATGTTTTTCTTATTAAATTTATCACTATGCTTACCTCATGTATGCCTATATGATACATAAATTGATGTTCAAATCTACATTAACCTTTAAAAAACCCTTAACTATTTTGTTAGGGTGCCCCCTTCACTAAACTTGGTGTTATGCAAGGAGGTCCAATGTGACTATAACGGTTGATATAATGATTAATCATTTATGCGGTTATGGTTTATTTTCATGTACATCTACATATATTTACCAGTGTCTGGCACTGCCACTATATAACCCTACCAATTCAGTTGCGAGTTCACCAGCTTATGAACTGCCAACTGAAATTTGAATTACAAAATTTCAAAAAAAAAATCGCACGACAAATAAAAAATCGCAGATGGTAAATATAAGCATTGAACGGCTTTCAGTTAGCATTCATAGTCAATATGAATGCCAACTGAAAGCCGTTCAATGCTTAAATGGCCGACGTTAATGTTAAACCTCTATAGGCGATGACTTCACCTTTTAAGAACACTCTGAGTGATTCTCTTTCTCTTTCAGTCGGAGGTCCGCCAGGGTTCAATATTAGGACCATTGTTGTTCATGTTTGCACACGACACTGCAGCACAGGCTAATCGCGTGATGTTAAAAACAAAAACCTCAATGACGTTGCTAAGCTGGTGTTAGAATGTTGTGATGTAAACAAAATGCGTATAAATAATAAAAAAAAACATTGTTGTGATGAAAGGTAAATTAAAAGGCGAGCTTTTTGCTGTTATCAACAATGTAGATATTGAAAATGTAAACAATGAAAACCCGCCAGGAGTGTCAACAGATAATCGTTTCTTTACGTACTATCAGTTTGCAACTATTCCTGTAATAAATCATCATATCCCTTTTTTTATTCAAACGGAACAGTCAAGATGTTTTCTGAGTCAGTTATCGTGTGTGGCTTTTTGTAGCTATTTTGTTAACCCAGGCATGAATTATTACTTTACTGTCTGGGGTAGCAGCGCCAAAGAAAATGATGTTAAGTTGTGATATTTTATTTGAGGGATATTTTAGAGGCGAAGCGCCATCGGAAGAGAGCAACCAGCACTAGTGTTATTTTAAACTGCAATATCGCTATGCCTACTTGTAATATGTTTAAACGCCCACAATGGCTGCCTTTTAGTAAACGAATCTTATACAATCAGACAGCTTTTATGTATAAGATACTCAATATTTATTTACATGTTTGGTGCCCAGGGTAGATCTACAAGATCTATATCAACGATTGTGTTTTAGTTGCCATCTCACAAGACGATTTTTTAATCTATTTTAGATATCAGGGAGATGTTACATGGAATGTTGTACTAAATCAGGTGAGAAAATGTACTTCACTTTTATCTTTTAAGAAATCAACAAAGGAATTTCTTTATGTAATGATTTCCCCCTGATCCTGTATTTCATGTGCATGTATGAGCAGGTGTCGTTATAAGGAACAACGGGGTGCCATTTTTACCGAATTTTAATCTAAACTAGCCAAAGTTTACTGTAAACCTAGAACAGGTAAGAAAAAAAAAACACCGATCGAAAGTTGTAGATGGTCTATTATACCACGTGAAAATAGAATACACACTTAATGAAATTTAAGAGAAATAGGCGACCAATTTCATTATTTATTTAACTGTGATCAACAACTTATACTCAATAGCAGGCGGAGACATATATCTAGATATTAATATGACAGACCAAATAAATTTAAATGTCATACATTATTTAATTACGTAACTGAAAATGAACTTATTTCATTGGCTAAATTTATTATTTATATATCTTAATGAGATAATTAATTCACAATACTGATGTCCATCCTGTTTTACCATGCATCATTGTTATCCGTTTGTTAATGTTCATATTCTCTGCACTGTACTGTTTATGAGAATAAACAATTGTCATTGTCATTGTATGCCCACCTACAACAGACATGGTGTCGGGGTACCACCTACAACAGACATGGTGTCGGGGCACCACCTACAACAGACATGGTGTCGGGGCACCACCTACAACAGACATGGTGTCGGGGCACCACCTACAACAGACATAGTGTCGGGCACTACCTACAACAGACATAGTGTCGGGGCACCACCTACAACAAACATGGTGTCGGGGCACAACCTAAACAGACATGGTGTCGGGGCACCACCTACAACAGACATGGTTTCGGGGCACCACCTACAACAGACATGGTGTCGGGGCACAACCTACAACAGACATGGTGTCGGGGCACCACAAACAACAGACATGGTGTCGGGGCACCACCTACAACAGACATGGTGTCGGGGCACCACCAACAACAGACATAGTGTCGGGGCACCACCTACAACAGACATGGTGTCGGGGCACAACCTAAACAGACAAGGTGTCGGGGCACAACCTACAACAGACATGGTGTCGGGGCACCACCTACAACAGACATGGTGTCGGGGCACCACCTACAACAGACATGGTGTCGGGGCACAACCTACAACAGACATGGTGTCGGGGCACAACCTACAACAGACATGGTGTCGGGGCACAACCTACAACAGACATGGTGTCGGGGCACAACCTACAACAGACATGGTGTCGGGGCACAACCTACAACAGACATGGTGTCGGGGCACAACCTACAACAGACATGGTGTTGGGGCACAACCTACAACAGACATGGTGTCGGGGCATCACCTACAACAGACATGGTGTCGGGGCATCACCTACAACAGACATGGTGTCGGGGCACCATATACAACAGACATGGTGTCGGGGCACCACCTACAACAGACATGGTGTCGGGGCCAGAGGAAACTCAGGCTAATGTAAGCACATACCTACAAGACGGGCTGAGTTTTCACTGGTATATGTCGGGGATTAATAAAGCCAAAAATCATTCGTATTATCATTATCAATAACACTATCTTAGAAGTTCTATCGAGAAATTATACAACTATAGTGCCAGGATCCCAATCGCCATGCACCATTCAGATACATGTACATTGTAGCACGTGATAGAAATGGTGACCTTGAAGTCGACCTGTCAGCACTCTTGGAAGAGTTGACACACTTTGTGAGGTACATCACACGGAGACACTCTTTCTGTTCACGAGTCACTCGACATAGTTTTTGAGAGATGAAAAACCGAAAACAGCCAATCATGAAAAAAATACCAGTTCCTCTAGAATTCCATCACGCACACTATTGTGACACGTGATACAATGGGACATTCTGATTGGTTAATAGTGTTCATATTTTATTCCTAACTTTTGTGGCTTTACTTCCGCGTGAATTGTCGTGACTACACAAAACTTGACCTTTGTTGACCCGTCTGTAGCGCCGTCTGACAGGTATATGTCCGCCTCAGAATACAAGATGTTCAACTTAACATCATTTTGATGGGAGGTCGCAACGTGAAAACATCTTTAAAATGTTTACTGATTTGTGTTTTTCACTTCAAAGCGTCTCAGACTTGTAAATAGAAATTTGGATGTTTAGTTGATAGCCATCTTTATTTGCCAAAATAGTAACAAGAGGATTGGTCGTAAGTTTTACATTATCAACACTCTTTGTTCTAATATATACGTCAATTTTACAAAATAAAAAGATTACTTTAATGGGTATATACATAAGTGAGGGGAGAATTATTACTTCAAATATATATAGCTGAATACATAATCAAATGAAGGTTCTACATTCCCTGTCCAGCTTTCAACATTCAACTTTACATTTGCATCATAGCCTAAGTCGACCATCTTGGGTCCAAGTGGTACGATTAAGAAAATAAAGCGAGCCACGCAAATTGGTCCAGCTTTTCTACGATAGTTTTGGGAGGGGAGGGGAGAGACCCTTCTATACATGTACATGTGTATATGTACATGTATGTACGTGAATTACTTCTCCCTGTAATACATGAATGGCATGCTGTATATTTGTTAAATTTCGCATGGCAAACATTTCGCGTGTGCCCCAACCAGACGTAGCCTAATTCGCGGGCATTAAAATTCACGTAACAACGACTTTTAAGCGTTCCGCAGTACACATTTCCATGTACCTGTATACATTTACACAATCGGAACACCTTGCCTCCGTCTAGTTTCGGAGAAAAGGACGAGGGGTTCCGATTGTAAATTTACCGGCATTCGGAACATCTTGGCCTATTGCATTCGCCGAGTATTAATTTTCGCGTTTTATTCAATTACCGCGAATACGTCAAAATTAAGTCACTCGCGAGTATTATCACCTTTACAGTAAATTATGTCTTTCTCCCCTGCCTGTCCCACCGAAAAGATACTCGTACAATCAAGTAAACCCTATTTTTCTAGAAAATAATATACATGGTGGCCGCGGTGGCTGAGTGGTTAGGTGTCCCGACACTCTATCACTACCCCTGGATTGCGAGCTCGAAACAGACATGGGACAGTTGCCTAATAATGACCGTAGCCCGGTGATTATTCTCCGGGAACTCAGGCTTTCCTCCACCTACAAAACTTAGCATGTCCTTACATGGCCCTTGATTTTCATAGGACGTTAAACAAAATAAACCAAATAAATAAAAACAAATGTACATGTACGCACGTTTAAATAACTGACATTTCAACAGAGAGGAAGGAATATTTCGCGTCGCGACAAAAAAAAATTATGTATCTATAAACCGAATTGCGTTACCTTACGACATTTCTCAGTTTTGTCAAGGCGTTGACTTCATCTGAAATTACATGGTATTGCCATGCACTACATGGCCATCAAACTTATACAAGGATATGTTTTCCGCGATTTGGGTTCTATTTTTAGCTTCAAGCCAAAAAATGTCCTTTTATTTCTTAGCGTTGTCACACATTTCCGACAAAGATTAATGGAGAAAGCATCAGAGGTCAGAAAACGTGTCTCCTTTTGAACACATACTACAAACGCTTGAATCATGTCAACATTCATGTTTACTTAAACTCTTACAAGTGGGCGAGACTAATAAACATCAAAATATATAGGAAAGCAAACGTTTTATACAAGTCAAATCACTAAAAAAAAAAGAAAAAAAAAGTCATATATAGGCCTATATTTGGATTTTCCCCCCGTTGGTATAAGTGTATTGTTGATACATGCATTTACAATTTGTCGAAAACCCAATAAAAGATATTAGTAAAATACAAATAAAAGACAGATAGATCGATAGATAGATAGATAGATAGATAGATAGATAGATAGATAGATAGATGGATGGATGGATGGATGGATGGATGGATGGATGGATGGGTGGATGGGTGGATGGAGGATGGATGGATGGATGGATAGACGGATGGAGGGAGGGACGGACGGACGGAGGGAGGGGCGGACGGACAGACAGAATTTATTAATGTAAATGTTTAACAGTCTATAGGCTTGTTAGTTGCCATTGGAATTCATTATATCTTTCTTATCGTTGTTTGTAAAAACGGGAATGGATTTATTGGTATATTGTTAATTAATTAATTAATCATTTTTTATTATCTTTGGCAATGACGTCGACATGCCAACATTATTTCATAACTACAGAATGTTTTCCTCTTTTGATAAATTATAATTATGACCAGACTTGACTTCTCAATTACTATACCCGCACACACGTGTCTGTTATACAAGTACGTAATAAAAATTTTATACATGTATTACATGTGTTTAGTTAAAAGTTTAAAGTGTCTTGCTGGTCGTATGGGAGGGGCGCTATTGGTTAAGTATAAAGAAAATATGTACATGTATATCTAGTATCGTCATGTGTGGCACTGTAATTAAAACAACAGCTAATGCCCATAGTATAGCGTTTTGCGATTAAATGGTGTCTGTTTAAAATCGAGTTCCATTAGTAATTTTTTTCTTGTCGATACTGTAATAAGCCATTGTGTTTAAGTTGTATTTTACTTGTAAATATCATCTGTTAACGTAGCCCGAGTTTCCTCTGGCCCTGACACCCTACACTAGCCCGAGTTTCCTCTAGCCCTGTCACCATGTCTGTTGTATGGTTGGTGACAGGCTAGGCTAACCCTACACCAGACATGTACATGGTGTCAGGGCCAGAGGAAACTCGGGCAGACTCGGAATACTGTTAACGGCGTTCAAAGGATTCAAATTATCGTATCGTATTCCTATAAGTTCGATCGTAATTAAATGGTGCTCGGTTCGATTCCGGTTTCGGCCATGTCGTGTCTCAAAACGAAATCAATTTAAATACCAAGACATCAATATTTTATTTTCAAATTCCATATACCGGCCCCTGGATGACGTAATAAAGTTTATGTTCAAGTCCTGTCTTACGAAACATGCAATCAACGACGAGATGGTGTCGCTAGTAGAAAAAGCCTTGTACAAAACTCAGATAGTCTATAAATAAACTGAATCGGTGTTATTTCTGGAAGCTTAAGTAGGACAAATGGAAATCAGTTCCACTTTCATTTATTTTATTCGGAAATAGAATCAGCAACGATCTCCATTTTATGGTGTTCACAGCACAGGGACATGATAATTAGGGTATACATGTAGACTGTAGACAAGGGGGCGGGGGGGATTTTGAGATTTTCGCTCTTGTACAGGGATTTTAAACTTATTAGATATCTTAGAATTTTATATCAATACCCATGGAATATACATGTAAAATTTGATGAAGTACTTATTTGATGGAGTATTGATTGAATCGCCCAAAGGATTCTTCTCGTTTTAAAAATGCACACTTAATACGCATGACCCTGTGGATCAGACAATTTCTCATCCGACCAAGGTCGCTTGCAGCATACATAATTTGCTCTTGGTCGCTGAAGCGATTGACAACCAAGGATTGTTATGGGGCATATGGAAATCTTTCTATCGTGCTTTACGCGATATTCTAGTCTGTTCCAGACGCTTCAATTAATTGACTTAATTCTATGAGACGCTTTTGTTAGTTCCCACAGGCCCCATATTGAATTGACATCATCCCTTTTTGTGAGTTTGCCACTTTGTGTATTGATGACAACATAAAAGTATAGATCTGCATACTTGTTTCTTGCATATTTTGTTGTGAAGGGCATCATTGGGAAAAGAACGGTCTCTCTGTGAACAAAAAGTATGCTACGGCTATGGCCTTTATTAACGTTCTGGCTTTTTAAGGAAATTAGATAGAAAGGAGGAAACAAGTAGGATGATTTGTACATAAAGGGCAATAACTCTGTTTAAAAAATCATTTCAATATATCTTATCTAAAACCGAGTACATCTGATTTATATTGAAATTGCGTTCACACATACATGCACTATTTTTTTTAACTATCCGTTAATATTTTAGTCGTTTCGACAATTGGTTATCGATCAGTCACAGTTTAAAGAGAGAAATCAAGAGTATAAAAAGCCGTGCGATGATGATGGAGACGACGACCTGATGATGATGACGACGACGACGACGACGACGATGATAAGGATGATGGTGGTGGTGGTGGTGAGGAGGAGGAGGAGGGGAGAGGGAGGAGACATTTAACTTTCTTAAAATGTACAACTTGTCTCACTGCCGGCTGAAGGGAGATAATCAAAATAAAATGTGATACGGGGGCTCGAACGAGTCTGACAAAATATCGAGGCAGGGGAAGTAGTACGTGGTGATATTACTATTTTTGAAAATGGAATCTTCCAAAAAAAGTAATCAGATTCATCATCCTAATTATAATGTAACCTCGTAAGCAGTATATATGTCTTTTGTAACACAATATAATAGAACAATGCACGAAAATGTATATTAAATTGCTTAAATCATGTATCTATGCTGGTGTCATAAAAATCCATAGTTTATGTATCTTTAATCAATGAGAAGATATGCAATATGTATAATATTTTCAATCATTAAAAAAGATTATTTAGCACCTTATGATTGCATTTACAGTTTTTTTTTTTATTATTCAAAACGAAATACATGTACCATACCATTATGCATGATATGCTTTTTCATTTCTCATTAACTCGGTTTAATCTTTTGAATGAGAACGGGACCCAGTTGCTTAAAGGCGATTAGCTTAATGACTTAATTAGTGAAAAACTCGGTTCTCCTTTACTTCATTAGTCATTCCTTAAGTTGGAAGAGACTGAGCATTGTTATATTCTCATAAAATGTTATCAAGTTAGTTTTACCAGAAATGATTTTATCAGGATTGTGAAATCGTTGTCAAATTATGATTAGGCTAATCACCTTTCGAACAACTGGGCCCTGGTTTGCAAATATTTTGTATTTAAACCGGTACATGATCTCCCGTGAATATCAGTCCAAGTTTCAGTTCACATAGAGTCCGGTCTTTAGTCGTACCACTTCAGGGTCCCCGTGATTTCGTGTACGCCGCACCCGGTCCCGGACCCGATCCCCGTACCAGGAATATTGATGTTATTTTTTTTCTCAACAACGACTTAATGAATAAATCTCATGTTTTTCTTGTAAATCCAGATTTATATTTCCAAAATCTGACATCTCAAATGAAATGGAAGTTATGCAAACAATTTTAGTAATCGTCGATTTACATTTTTCAGGGTGTGATCTTGTGTACGCCGCACTCAACCGTGAAAAATTACGGTTTTTGGCTGTTTATTCGTAAACAAGGGTTAATGTTTATGATATTTTCGATTCCATACTTCAAGTAAACCTAGTTGTTGATACAAATATAAGTTTTAATTACAAATAATACTTATTTTATTTCAAATCTTGCCTTTTTTGAGATCGCGGCGATGATCACGGGAGTTTTTGTTTACGCCCGGTCCCGTACCAAGGGCAGACTACTCTTGAAAAATGTAAACCTGACTTATCACTGACACATCTATTATGAAACCATGCATACCTAACTTGAGAAGGGGACCTAAGATTAGCCCTACCCTGTAAGCTACCCTTAACTTGTTTCTCTGTTTGATTCCTCTTAAACACCGATGACGGATTACTATCACTAGAACTAACTGATTTAACCTGCTTTAAAACGGATGGAAAAGTCCTCCTATAATCATTCCCATCTATGCCATTCCCGTGGACCCTAGGGACAAAAATAGTCTCATCACCTATGTACTGAATAAACCTGTAAGTAACAGTCCCCTTCTTCGTCATATACATTCTACGCTGAAAGTTTTTGGAACCTTTAGTATCGCCCTTCCCTTCACTTATGTAATAAGTACGTTTCCGCATTTTTGGATTTGCTTTAGGAATTCCATGACCACCCTTATTAACCCAAAAATACAAATCTAATGAATTTAATGAGTACATAATATATAATTGTGAATTAAACACAGTTCAGCAAATTAAATCAATGTCGTACTATATTCCACTGATCATTTTGTATACTTCAATCAAAGATTGATATGCTTGTATTTGTATAGATACCATGCAGATTGCACTTGGTGCATAACTATTCATAAATATTCGTATTATACACAATATTAAGTGTTTTTTTTTTACTTTTTCACTTTTGTAATTTTCGCGGAATCTTTCACTAACATCACTAAAAATCGTCCGATCTAATTGATTACTAATGTATCTAGAATAAAAGTCATGTATAATATCTGGTATTACACAATACACGCTACTCATAAAAAAATATAAACCAGTAGTCCTAGCACGGTGGATCGGGAGTAGTCTGCCCTTGGTACGGGACCGGGCGTAAACAAAAACTCCCGTGATCATCGCCGCGATCTCAAAAAAGGCAAGATTTGAAATAAAATGAGTATTATTTGTAATTAAAACTTATATTTGTATCAACAACTAGGTTTACTTGAAGTATGGAATCGAAAATATCATAAACATTAACCCTTGTTTACGAATAAACAGCCAAAAACCGTAATTTTTCACGGTTGAGTGCGGCGTACACAAAATCACACCCTGAAAAATGTAAATCGACGATAACTAAAGTTGTAGGTATTACTGCCATTTCATTTTAAATGTCAGATTTTGGAAATATAAATCTGGATTTACAAGAAAAACATGAGATTTATTCATTAAGTCGTTGTCGAGAAAGAAATTAATATCAATATTCCTGGTACGGGGATCGGGTCCGGGACCGGGTGCGGCGTACACGAAATCACGGGGACCCCACTTCAGTACGCAGGAAGTGGAGAGTTGTCTTCTCTTGCATCACCGGCAAAGATGGCGATGGTTGGAACAAAGACCTTCGGCGATATGCCGAACAAATTTCAGATCGAAGAAGGAGGAGAGTACTATTATGTTGGATCAGAAGTAAGCACAATGTGGTATATTTATGAGACGCTGAACTTTTTGTTTAATACTTAGAGAAAACCTTGAGTTTCAGGGATTTCATTATGCGACTTCGTCAATGTTTGCACAGACGTTTGGTGTTTTATTTTGATTTTTGTCCTGTTTTCTTGTGAGAAGTGCAAAACGTTGAGAATGCCAACTTACAGATGATTTATGGTTAATGTAAAATCTTTGACGTAATCTTTAAGTCCAAAATATCACCTGAGAAATACAGCAGTTTAATATGTATTTATCTTATATTTATAAAATATTATTATAGGCCTAAATGTAATTGTTTACCAACGCGTCCTCAGATGTATCATCTAGGCCGGCCGACCGTTGATATTAACAGTAGTAGTGTGCATTGATTACTCCAACAATATAAGAGGTTAACACGACAGGAAACTTTTGACATTCTGTAAATAAGACCTCATGTACTTATAGGAGCATGTAAGTGTGCATGTGATATATTATACACACATTTTTTAACCGTAAATCTAAAGTAGCCCTCCACACTTAATTGGTTTATTCTTTCATACATACCAGTGATTATCTTACCCTAATTATACAGGGGCCTGTACCTTTTCCATTGGGAAAATATAGCCATATCTTTTTAATTTCGGCAAAAATGTACTTTCTTCCAAGCTCAAAAATAATCATCAAGTCAATGGTTTAATATCATTTTGAAAAAGCATAATATAAGCTATGATCAATCAATTATAGCATTGGCTTGTGAAAACATTATGTGAAATGTTATATGATCAACATTTCTTCATATTTATTAACAAACAAGGGAAAATATGAACTAAAAATTGGGAAAATACAGCAAATTGCATTTCTAGTGTATGCTGTGTAACAAAGTGTGTTGAGACTTCGACATTGATGATAGAATATAATCAGTAAGTGTGAAGCAATCGATTTTTGATTATTTATCGGTTAGCCTACCTTTCATAATCCTTAGAAAATATTACCTTTTTTTAACCCGGGATTGAATAGGCCCATGTCACAATTTTACATGTCAGGTATCATATTTATGAAAATGAGAAATTTGCATAAACTACAAATAGTGTATATATCAAATGTCTCTTTACATCGTAATGAATTAGAATATCAGTTTTATATGCATTTAATTAACCAATACTGTTAATAACAACAATTTAATTTTCATTTTTTATAAGACTCTTTCATATGTACCAGGGTATGAGGATGTATTCTAGCCTCTGGCCCCAATATGTAGTAAATTAAACCCCACACCAAAGTTTGGCAAACCACAATTACCACAATTTGTGACCCTTAACCAAATTTGGTAGAATATCTTTCATACCCTCTGTAACCCTCACATGAAAGAGTCTTATAAAAAATGAAAATTGAATTGTTGTTATTAACAGTATTGGTTAATTAGATGCATATAAAACTGATATTCTAATTCATTATGATGTAAATAGACATTTGATATATACACTATCTGTAGTATATGCAAATTTCTCATTTTCATAAATATGATACCCGACATGTAAAATTGTGAATGTAATGATATCAATGACTCCAAAGGCCCCTCCAGGCTCCATCTAATGTTATATAATTAGGCGCCAGATTTGTTTTTGCAAACATTGAAAAATTGACAGATTTTGAGAATCAATCAATCAATATTTAAGATCATCTTATGTTGCTTATAGTGTTAAAACTTAAATAAATTGGAATGGGGATACCATTAGAGTTCTGTTTGTAAGTGTTGTGAATTCATTTAATGTGTCAGTATTTTTTATTCTTCAGGTTGGCAATTACCTGCGTATGTTCAGGGGTTCATTGTATAAGAAGTATCCGTCTATGTGGAGACGCCTTCTTACTGTTGAAGAACGTAAAAGAGTTGCTACTTTGGGTAAATTATTTATGGTGTTTACTGTTTATCTGACTGAAGAAAAGTAAAATAACATTTATCAGATTTAGAACAAAATATAAGGGTAAACACAAAGATGATAAATTTTAAGGTTTTTCTTGAAAAAAGTGTTTGTGTTCATTCTATCAATGTTCTTTTTAGGCTTTTACTTTTAAAATTTTCACAAATAAGCCATTGTATTTCAAATTTGATGGAAGCAAAAAACATATAGACTGTGCATTATCTATGGCATGTGACTAATCTCACTTTAATTATTTTGTTAGGAACTGGTGCCCCTGCCCTAGCTACTAACATTACCCTACTGAAGGCTGTGGAGGTTGACAACATTTTGGAAGGCAATGACGACCAATATAAAGCTGTGTCAATCAGCAGTGATACCTCATACACAAGGTGGTTACCTCCCTTGACAACCATATTTACCTCCCTTTATTGCAAACTCCTTCAACATGCTTCACATAACACCTTGGGTGTGAAAGGTGTATACATTAATAAAGAATTAAATAATTTCATTCGTTGGAAAACAAATTACACCGAAACAGCAAGAATGAAAATCTTATTGTAGTTTAAGTTGTAAGTTATTGTAGTTTAATCTTACTGTTAACCACAAATTGGTATATTAATATAGGACAGAAACTGTACTGTCAGTATTGATACCGACTACATAAAAAAGGTTCCTCGTTACAAAATGGAAGCTCCTTAATCGCACAAAAGTTGATGTGGCATCAGTAACATTTGGAGAAGTCTATCCACAGTAAAACACCCATGATATCCCTTAAATTACAGACCACATATTTACTGCAAACTTTTGTATTTATACCATAAATAAATGGCCATTGGTTAAGAGTTTAATTCTGATAGAAAGTGCACAAAATTTGGTATTCATTCTGAAAAGGACTCCACAAGGCTTCACATTTATTTTCATCATTGTCTTCTTTCGCATGTTGACATTTGTAAGAAGAATTTCTCTTGTAAAAATGTAAGATATATTAACCTGTGATAGCAGATGACATGTGTTTGTATTTAATCACCTGTCCACTACAGAGACTCCAAAGCCAAAAGGAACACATGGGTGACGACTGTTCCGAGTAGTTCTCATCACCTGGACGCTGTACCATGTTCCACCTCCATCAACAGAAACCGCCTCGGCAAGTCAAAAGTCCGCACATTCCCTCTCTGGTAGGATATCCATCTAGCTAGACCTTTTATATCACAGTTAGAACACTGATGTTTTATTTCATGTTCAACTAATATTTTTTCTTATTAGTTTGTTAATATATTATTTATGCTCACAAATATAATTGATATAGCTGCTGCAAATTAATGAAATATTAACAGATTTCTATGTGAATAGAGTTACATTTTCTTTATAATATGAATGGATTAAGAATATTTGACAATTTGATGAACATTTACATGGAATTTATTTCTTATTGGTTGTACTGTTAGAATAAAAGATTTTCTAGGAAATATTGATTCTCTACATTTTTTACATACAATTGTCTAAATTTCATTTAATTTTCTCGGATGTAATTATTCCTGTTTTTATTTCAGCTTTGACGACACAGATTCTCCGCCAAATCATGAGAATGCCAGTCTGTCTGAACAACTAGTACCTATTCGACTAGATATGGAATACGAAGGACAAAAACTCAGGGATTGTTTTACATGGAATAAAAATGGTAATCTTTTTTATAACGGGTGGTCTTTGGGTATAATTAAGGGCCTTCTGAAATTGTAATAACGGTCCTTTTGTGTCTGAAAGTTCTGCCATTGACAGAACTCAGTACCCTAATTAGCACTGGTTCCACGCCTGGCATTTCGGTCTGCTAATGCCAAACATTTAAGCAGGGTCATAAATAGACATCTTGGCAGCTATTGTAAAACGTATCTGCCAAAGTCTTGGAAATAAAAACATTCCACAAAAGATCAGAATTAAGCTACCTGCTCTATTTGTCATGTTTACTTTAGTTAATTGGGTTTTTTTTTGAAACTTTACTGATTCAGTATATAGATCATTGATTTATTAATGGATATTCATTTAATAGACTTCTTTATGAAGTAAATTATTTTTTTATTAGAATATTCATGAAGTGAATGAATTATTCATTAGAATATTTATGAAGTAAATTAATTATTCAATAGAAAATTAATTAGTCAATGCTATTCATCAGTCATGTATTTATTCTCACTTAGTTCTGAAAAAAAACCTTGATGAAACCTGTTTGATTTGAGGAAAGTATTTTAAATTGTAGAATTTTCGAATTGTTTGAAAATAAAACAAATGCATAATTTTTACAAATGGGAACATTTTCCTGTAGTTTACTTGAAAATCTCAATGAGAAGAGCGAAATGAAGTAGGATCTTTAGAAATCTGTATTTAGTTTGCCATGCTACATCACTGACAGCATATAAACTGCTTGTCACAAAATGAATTAGTGAAACCTAAAATGATATAAAAAGATATATAATTACAATAGAAAAAAACAGCGCCCCAGACACGATTGCTTAGAATTCAAAAAAGTTACATATTAACAAATACAGTGTATAGAGGTGGGGTCTGATAGAGTTTTCTTTAGGATTTGAAGTACAAATATGTTTAATACGGTTTTGTATAAAAAACAAACAATTACACCCCAATCATCCTAAACTGATTTATAAGTAATTCAAACATCTGTCCTTCACGTTTAATCTTCTTTATTTTAACTTTCCAGAGTCCCTAATCACACCTGAACAGTTCGCGGAGATTATGTGCGACGATTTGGACCTCAATCCTATAAACTTTGTACCCGCTGTGTCTCAGGCAATTCGCCAACAGATTGAGGCTTTCCCAACAGACAATCTATTAGACCAACAGGCGGACCAACGAGTCATACTCAAGGTAAATTATGCCGACCCTGTCGCCTGTAATTAATATGATGGTCGGATGCGGCATTGGCAACACTCTCACCTAGACAAACAGGGATTGATTCTTAGGTCAAATGTGAAGGGTTTGTCTGTTGCCTGCAAACTGACTATGTAGCTTTAACTCCAGGTACTCTTGTTTGCTCCCACAACAAGACTCCTGTGCACTTTCATCTGGGCCAACAACAGGAATTAATTTAGTTGATGTGTAATTTTAGTCTTAATTGTTGTAAATTCAATTAAGTGTATATTAATCATACCTGTAACCACAAAAGTATGTCAGGTTTTTTATGTGCCATTTTTGTGACTGAATTGTGGCTTTAATATTTCCATAGGAATTTAGCCATTATTTTCTTAGTTGAATGAGAATATGCTTTTGTATATGCATTTAATAGTTGATTGTATGATACAAATCATTTGAAACCTTTTGACTAGTGTTAAATGCAATTAGATGCAATTTCGGTAATGGAACATTGAATTTAATTCAAAACTAATATAATGATTATATTTAAGTCTTTATGTGAAGTTAAAAAAACAACATGATTTTGTGGTGATAGAAATGTTAATTTAAATGGAATCAAAGCAGCATGATAATAAAAGGAATTAAACAAACATGATAATAAATGGAATTAAACAAACATGATAATAAAAGGAATTAAACAAACATGAAAATAAATGGAATTAAAGCAACATGATAATAAATGGAATTAAACAAAAATGATAATAAATGGAATCAAAGAAACATGATAATAAATGGAATTAAAGCAACATGATAATAAATGGAATCAAAGCAACATGATAATAAATGGAATCAAACAATCATGATAATAAATGGAATCAAACAAACATAATAAATGGAATCAAACAAACATAATAAATGGAATCAAACAAACATGATACTTAATCGAATCTACACATGATAATAAATGGAATCAAAGAAACATGATAATAAATGGAATAAAAGCAACATGATTATAAATGGAATCAAAGCAGCATGATTATAAATGGAATCAAACAAACATGATAATAAATGGAATCAAACAAACATGATAATAAATGGAATCAAAGCAACATGATTATAAATGGAATCAAAGCAACATGATTATAAATGGAATCAAAGCAACATGATTATAAATGGAATCAAAGCAGCATGATTATAAATGGAATCAAACAAACATGATAATAAATGGAATCAAACAAACATAATAAATGGAATCAAACAAACATGATAATAAATGGAATCAAAGCAACATGATTATAAATGGAATCAAACAAACATGATAATAAATGGAATCAAAGCAACATGATTATAAATGGAATCAAAGCAACATGATTATAAATGGAATCAAAGCAACATGATTATAAATGGAATCAAAGCAGCATGATTATAAATGGAATCTACACAACATGATAATAAATACAATCAAAGCAACCTGATAATAAATGGAATTTGTCATAATGATAATATATAATGATGTTTATTTCAGTTGAATATACACGTCGGAAATATTTCCCTGGTAGACCAGTTTGAGTGGGATATGTCAGAACCCGAAAATTCCCCGGAAGAGTTCTCCATGAAATTGTGTGCTGAGCTGGGTAGGTCCGATTTGTTAAACTCCGACTGAAAAATGACTTTAACAATTTTACCAAAAACTCTTTTGGCAATTTTGAGAAATTTTTCAAATGTTGATTTGCTGTTAATAGAACTTAAATTGATTTAATGATACAATATTTTGGCTTATCCTGATGCAGGAGTTATAATTACGTGTTAATTTTTTCTGTTTGTATTGACAGGACTGGGAGGGGAGTTTGTGACATCCATTGCCTATAGCATCCGAGGACAGCTGAGCTGGCATCAAAGGACATACGCCTTTAGGTAATGTACTCGCGTATAACTGTATCAATACTTAAACTGATCAGGGGACATGTTCCTTGTTTGATAATCTAGATATTGGGCAATGTGATTCCATAGCGGCTAGTAAGCTTATTTTATTGGTAGACATGACATGAGTTTACTAGATAGTTAGAAAAGAAATATATGTGGGGTTCAGATGTCAAGACACGGGACATGCAGATATATGGGAGTTTAGACATCACTCAGAAATGTGGCATCAGACACAGGATGTTTATGGGGTTGAGACATAGGACATTCAGACAAAGGACATTTAGAAATGTGACATTCAGACATGTGTCTCAGACACACGACGTTTGTATATGTCGGGTTGAGACAAAGAACATTCAAATAAGTAGGGTTCAGACATAGGACATTCAGAAAAAGGACCAAATGCTAAACTTGTGCATTTCTTTAAGGATTATAGAGGAGTCACGATCAGGACTGAGGGCAGTAAATTTAATGGTATGGCCACCTTTTTGACTCCTTTTATACACATCACAGGATCAAACTAGTCTTCGTTTTTTCCACAAGATGTCAGTGACATGACATTGGGAACAGAATCCCTGGAACATCGAGGATGAAGTGAGAGTCATAATGGGAGTATCGAAGATAACGTATCGGCAAAACACTTATATAAGAAAATACTCTGTGTTACAGCAGTGAAGCTCCCCTGCCCACAGTGGAAGTGGCCATCAGAAATCAAAACGAGGCTGACCAGTGGTGCCCGTTCCTCGAGACACTGACCGATGCTGAGATGGAGAAAAAGATCCGAGACCAGGATAGAAACACAAGGTAAAACTCACAAGTTATTTTATATTTGTATATTTTATCTTTGGACTGACTGATGCCTTTCTCTGTCTGGGGCCGCGATAGCTCAGTTGGTTATAGCGCCAACCACATAACCTCAGGGGAAGTTCCAATTTACATGCATCAACGCTCTCTACTTGTGACGGTTGGTGTTTCTCAGGAAGCTGAGAAACTCTCCAGTCTGTGCTGTCGTGGTTGTGGCCATGGGCATGACACTTTACCCTAATTATCCTGGATGGCCTCATGTGACAGGCCTCCTATTTTTTGTTCAGTGAAGTAGTCACCAACTACTACAAGGGAACCCATCTGAAAATGACCCTGGCTGATCACTGGGTGATAAAAACAAACATTCACTGATCAAAGTTAAAAAGTGAAACAAGAATTTTCTATTGTAGTATTGAATAGCTGGGAAACCAGTGGTTTTAGCCACTGAATTCACAATATAAGAAAGCACTCAGTTGTTTGGTTGTGATTGATGGTATGCTTTTTTATGCCTCGCCATGTAATGGGGAAGCGGGGCATATAGTGTTACCCGTATCCGTCACGTCCCGTCCCATCCCGTCCCGTCCCGAACAATGTAACTAGCTAATCTCAGGAACTGCTGAGGTTTCGGGGTCAATTTGCAGCTTTGGCATTTATTTCTTACAGACATTTTCTAGTTTCTTTATTTAATTTATTTCATCATTAATGAATTATTTTCTAAATTTTGTTTTTTCAGGCGTATGAGACGATTAGCAAACACAGCGCCATCATGGTAGAATCAGAAATCTTGATGAGTAGTACTTTCTACATAGACTAATGATATAGACCCCACAATTGTGTTCAGTGAAAAACTACAGCAATACCAACACAAAAGGCAAGGACAATAGGGGACCAAATGATAGTGTTCTCAATTGACCTATAGGAACAAGAGTCATCGAATCGGACACAAAGCGTCGGATAAAAGGACAGAATTTCCTTAATTACAAATTGCTACGGAACATCCTGCATTTTGATATTTAGTATTATCAACTGAGATAGCATTTTGTTGTGTTATTTAACTTGTTAACCTTCAAACAAGTGGAAATTGTGTCTGGATTGAGGAAGGTTTTCAACTAATATAAAAAATGTGAAATATTTGTCACAAGCGAAAATTTCAATACATTTTGTATCACCAAGAACAGGCTTCAATTCATGAGAAACTGTTATAAAAATGCTGCTGTGAAAAGCTTATCTTCCTAGATATTGTCAAAATTTTGTGTGATGGATAACCAAATTTATTTTTTCCCACTTTCATTCAAAGATATTTGTATGAAAACTACATAAATGGCAGGCCAATTTGTCTGAATATGGGCATGACTTTGCATTTTGTGTCTGTAAGTTGTGAGTTCTAATGCAGAGAGTGGACTGGATTGCTGTTTGAACATGTTTTTTTCTGGAGAGATGTATAGTATTCTGAAAGGTACATTTTACTGAATAATGGTAAAAAGTTGTACCATACAAATTCATATGTACACAAGTTCAAAGGTCTGATATGATGAGAATGATTGGTTTGTGTGTTAAGAGAGAGAGAGAGAGGGAGTTAATCAGAAAGATAGCGGAAAAATGTAATGAATCTCGTGAAATTGAGAATAAATTGTACATGTAAATACTACTTTACGATCTTTGTTTTCTGTTCAGATTCTTTTTCTGCCTATATTTTCAGAATTTAGAATATCAACAGTTAAATAGCAGCATGGAGTAAATTTTTAAAGTAGCAATATCAAATTATGTAAGTGTAGGTTTACATAATTTTTTTCTTATGAATACTATATCATATATACATATGATATTTTGATCAATTCTTGTGAAGAAAACGTGCTATCTATTCTGCTACAATGAAATGTAAGCAGTATTCAATTTGAAAGCTTTACTATATTTTTAATGTCTACCAAAAAATTAGAACGATTTGAATTATTAGACATCACAATTTTATCTGTCCATCTGTCATCCTCTTTGTCGGAGATGCTTGTCCCAACCATTACTTTTGACTGGCTGAAGGTACATGTAGGTTCATGAAATTTCACAGATACTCTATTTGAAGGATGGCGAGTTTTTCGCTGAGGGCTGTGATATGATATCTATAATTAGAGGACTTAGGTTTGTCAAATACGAACATAAAATGCGTGACCAAAAAAAATCCTGCTGTGAATACAGAGTTATTGCCCTTAGTCCATTTTTTTAATATGTCTTCAAAGACTTCAAGGACTTACCTATTTGTTACAAATATACTACAATGGCTACATGGCTATGTGCTTCTTAAATCCAGGTGAGACATTTGTCTATATTTTTAACATGTGTATCGGTTTTAACCCGCCATCATCAGATGGTGGGCTATTCAAATCGCCCTGTGGTCTGTTGGGTCAACCGTCAGTCTGAAAACAATTCTTGTTATCTCTATATCTCAAAGTTAATACAGGATCTTTTTTCATATGTAAGTTCCCCTTGGTCCCCAGTTGTGCATATTGCATTTTAAGACTGATTAGGAAACAAAATATCCAACAGGTGGATCCCTCTGGGATTTCTTGTTAATAATAAATTGACAAGAACATAATATAGATTCTGAAATTTATTGAAATAAGACCAGGCACTGGTATATAACTAAATTCTTCAGTTATCCAGTTTTCATTGACAAAAACAAAATGTAAAAAAAACCAACTTATACAAAATATAGATTTCATCAAATAGAATATGAAATATAAAATTATTTCATTAAAAATCATTATTCAAAAGATTGCAAATTATGCATATATCTTTAAAAGTAATGATATTTTTGGCACTTTTCTCATCAAAAACTATATCAAATTATGATTGCGGCTGTGAAGTCCATACATATATCTATTATCAAGTGTAAGAGGAATTTCTCTGTTGTTCTAATCAGTGTAATAAAGTGTAATTTAAAAACAGATGTGAAAAGAAAATGATATTCAATTTTATTACTCTATTTCATTCCTTCAAAAGATTCCTTCCATGCTAGATTTCAGATATTTGTGTTCATTACATTAGTTAATGACTAATTAGTTTCAATTCAAGCCAGATAAAACATAAAAGAAACAAACAAGTTTAAATTTTGATATTATTATGTACATATATTCATTTAGTCACTAAAGATATCATTTGAATTTCAGAGAACAACAACAAATGTAAATACTGTAAGTTGCCCTCCAAATAACATAATTAGTCAATTAAATCTTGTAAATTAAGCAATTCATAAAATGTTACAGATTTAGTTTATTGACAAGCATTTGCCTACATGCATTAAAACAGAACATAATATCCAAATAGATAAAGATTTTTTGAGTAATTTAACAAGCAAGTGCAACTTCATTCAAAATACAAATACTAAACATTAAATTTGTTATCTTATCTAAAAGTATCGGGGGGGAAAGTTTCTGGAAAAATAACAAGCTAAGATACAAACTTATGCCCTTAATTAACATCAAGATTTGTATTGCATTATCAGATTAAAAAAAATTGTGAAAAATCACAAACAAGTCTATCAACAATCCATTTGTTATAGAATCTTGTACATTCCTTGTACTGTTTTCAATATAAAACTAATAAATGACAAATGTTTGTTTTTCATTAATTCATTAGAAAAACAGAATCAACCCATCTAAATTTGATAAAGAACAATAAACTTCTCAAAAAACACTCTGGTATGAAGATTAAATTCTTCAAAAATAATTAAAGAACTGTTTGAAACTTTTAATATTTAACAAATTTCAACTTTTGCAAAAAAAAGATGTCATTATTTTGGCGAGTTATCTCCCTTTAAGAGCTTACTATTTTCACAACAGATGTACATGGTGTATATTAATTTGATAATATTACAAATTTAATCATTTTTTTAAAATTTATTTTGTTTATAAAGTAAGCTTGCATTTATTTTATTTTTCACACTTTGACAGCAATCATTCCAATATTATTCACAAAAATATTCTAAATTCAAATAGTTTAAATCATTAGATAAAATATGTGAATGAATACAAAAAATGAAAAATAAGACATTGTTTTAATTATTCAAAATATGACTTATTATTCGATAGTTCTAAATCATTAAATATATTCATAGAAAATAAACAGTTACAAAAATAATTCATATTAGTGCCTGAACAGAGGTAGCTATTGACATGCTATATGTTCTGATAAAATCTAAAATAAAAATTTAATTTTTTAGATTCATAACTCTTGTTACAATCTTTTACTCTTTGATAAGCTATATGGAACCACATGTACTTATTTTGAATATTTACTTTAAAAATTGAATGAAATATAAACTCTCTTGTGAAATTGTGAAAAGCTACAAATCTGTAAAATGTGGTAAAATGAAGCATTTTCAGTTTTCTTCAAATGCTTATTCATCATCATCAACGAAAGATATCCCTTCCTCATACTCAAGTGGACACTCATCCATGTGTTCATCATATTCTGGCCTAAGGCATCACTGACTGGCTTGACTGGCTCGACTGAGCTGACCGGTCTGAAGACAAGTCTAACAGCACCATGGCCACCTCCCGCTCAGACTGAGGATACGGAATCTGTTGTAAATTAACACAGAAACAAAACAAAATCTTATCTGTTTTTCCCATAGATATTTATCAAAATTGTCTTCTTTTCTTATTTACAGATTTTTTTTTTCTTAATTGAAAATTACTCACAATTTTTTTGAATTCATATCTAGATTTCAATTATGACAAAACCATGAACTTTCAAATGCATAGATATATCTTTGGTTTAAGTGTGCATACTATATGCCGAATGTCAAAAAATCTTCCAGAAAAAAACTATCGAGTTTGAAATCTAAAATGATTTAGGCCAAAATACCATAAGAACATTACAAAAAACAGTTATTTGGGCTCTCACCCTGGGAAAAATGATTTAAAAATAAAGGAAATTTTGTCTCCCACCAGGATGTATGGCATCTGTGCATACAGCTCTTGTCAAACTAAATACAAAGTCATTTCAAGGCCATTATCAAATTTTCCAAAGATATTTTACAATGTAATCGCCTTACTCTTCACACTTTCATGAATTTTTATATCAACTGGCCCATTTTCCTGAGGATTATTTTAGACAAATTCATGGAATTAATTTTCATTGTGCTATCCCCTAAGATCTAAAAACCCAAGATTTTAACAAAAATCTAAACACCCAAGATTTCAATAAAAATCAAAACATCCAAGATTTCAATAAAAATCTAAAAATCCAAGATTTAAAAAAAAAACTCACCTAAATACCCAAGATTTCAACAAAGAGTTGTTTTTCAAATGTTTACACTTTAATATTCTTGCTTCCGTGTAATAACAATACTAAATACTGAATCCCATATTCATGGACTTTTCAAGGATAAATAATTGGATTCAGTGCTTTTCAAGGCCAAAATTAAGACCACATTGCAAAATTCTAGGACTTTTTAAGACTGGAAGCACCCTGGATTTGCATGTACATGTTGGTGGTCATTGTTTTAAATATTGCTGAGAAATATAAATGATAAAGAAAAAAATATCAATTTTGGGGAAAATGTCAAATATATATCATTTTTTGTTTTGAATTGTTTCAGAGCACATTTAGTTAATGTCGAATATTGTGTTAACAGTGTATTCCTTTACACTTAATGTATACCTTCAAGATTTTGTCTTTATATATGTTAAATTGAATTAATAAAGTTTCACGCTGTCTAACCTGGAAAGCTGGTTCAAAGGTGCCAGTGTAGGGTTCACTCTGTGGTCTTGTCCCCTCTATCTCGGTAGAGCTTTGGTTCAGCATGGTCGCTGGTCGACTGTAAATGATATATAGCTACATTTTAAATATCAAAAATACATTGGAATAAATCGGGTATAGACAGGGATCCAGAGTAGAGTGGCTAGTCTGGACAGATTCAAAATTTAACATGAAATGATTATAATTATTCAACCAAAAGGAAAATTCTTCATCAGCAATGGCTTGGTTTAATTTCTTGGAATAAATTTTCTTGAACAAATACACAAATGCAATGCCCATTCACTCAAATTTTTTGCATGACATTTAAATTAAAGAAGTTTTTCTCACTTTGAAAAAAAAGTAAGATTTTTGAAGTTGTACTTTTTTTTTACATTTCTTATTAGATTAATGGATATGTAATACAATGCAAAATTTTGAAAGAAAATAAATTTCAAAAAAGCTTGTGATCTGTCTTAAATCTAGAAAATCATTTAAGCATTGATGTCAATTTTTTTTTTAGTTTCATCGGGGTATGAAAAAAATTTTGTTTGCAAACTGTATGAATCCGCATAGCGGATTCTTACAGAAGTTTGCAAACAACATTTTTTTCATACCCCGATGAAACTAAAAAATAATTGATATCAACACTTATAATCAATTTTTGAAAATAACATTCTTATTTAAAACCTGTTTTATGTACAATTTTACTGTTTTTTTTGTTTGCAAACTGTATGAATTCGCATAGCGGATTCTTACAGAAGTTTGCAAACAACATTTTTTTCATACCCCGATGAAACTAAAAAATAATTGATATCAACACTTATAATCAATTTTTGAAAATAACATTCTTATCTAAAACCTGTTTTATGTACAATTTTACTGTTTTTTTTGTTTGCCAACTGTATGAATCCGCATAGCGGATTCTTACAGAAGTTTGCAAACAACATTTTTTTCATACCCCGATGAAACTAAAAAATAATTGATATCAACACTTATAATCAATTTTTGAAAATAACATTCTTATTTAAAACCTGTTTTATGTACAATTTTACTGTTTTTTTTGTTTGCAAACTGTATGAATCCGCATAGCGGATTCTTACAGAAGTTTGCAAACAACATTTTTTTCATACCCCGATGAAACTAAAAAATAATTGATACATGTATCAACACTTATAATCAATTTTTGAAAATAATATTCTTATTTAAAACCTGTTTTATGTACAATTTTACTGGTTTTATATGGGATTCTTTTTCTCAAATCAATACGCAACGTCAATTGTCGTATTGTGAAGTCACATTTTTCGCGCCATTCTCAGAATTTTTTTCATACTGGTAGGGAAAAAAAATCTCAACCAATCAGAAAGCTGCATTCTGCGTACAAACAATGGAAAATTAATTATATTGTCTGTAAAATATAAGAGTTCCTGAGATTAGCTAGTTACATTACATCGGGACGGGATGGGATGGGACGGGATGGACAAGGTTACACTATATGCCCCCCCCCCCCCCCCCCATTTCATGGCGGAGCATAAAATTTTAAAATTGTCTTTGACCCCCTGTCATAAAAAACATTTTGTACAACATACAAAATATATCTTTTAATCTTTAAGAAAACTATACCGAAATGTTCCTTTCGTCTCACCTGATCAAAGCGGGTGATTCATTTTGGTGGTAAAGATCACAATTCACACCCTGGGGGCAGTATCGGTCAGGTGTACTCTGGAGGGGCTGGGTGAGGTATCCAGGGTTGACTTGATAATACTGCGACAAGCTGTTGCATGCTGGGTAAGCAGGGGTTTCCTCTGTCGAAAAATAAAAGATTTATTGCTGAAAATGTCCTAGAAAGTATGAATATTCAGCCAGTTTAAAAACAATCAATGTTCTTTACCACTTGTTTTAATTGAAAAGCATGCAAGCAAGCTTTATAATTAATGATTTGCTGATGTATCTGCACTTTGCCATCAATCATTAACATTTTTTTGTTAAGGTAACAGGGGACAAATTTTAAAATTTAACAACTTCTTCTTCTGAACCATGAAACAAAGGTTCATGAAAAGATAATTGAAGTGTGACTTCTAGGGCAATTATAACTCAATCTCTCCCAGAGTGCATTGCGGCTCCCTTCATACTCAGGGAGAGATTGGGCAATACTCAGTAATTCTTCGGTTGAAATATGTAAAATTATTAACAACTTCTAAATACGATAAAAAAAAAAAAATTAAAAAAAAAATTAATTATTTTCATATTGATAATTAAAACCACCTGACAAAATTATTGTTCAATAATAAAATAGCACCAATTCAATGCTTCTCCACTGACCTGCATGATGAAGAACCTCCACTGGAGCGATGGGAGTTTGAGACATATTCACCATCGGGGTCTGGTTAGAGCCCCAGGGTTGAGGCATGTCCAGTCCCTGCCAAGGCCCCACCCCAGGGGTGGACCACTGAGGTACAATCTGAGGTGCTGAAACCAGACTGGTAGCCTGAGCAGATGGGTTGTTTGTGTTTCTAAGTTTCTCACACATTCGTACTAATTCCCAAATACAAGATCCGGAACATGGTGGTTCATTATTTTCCAGATATGCATTATTTTGAACTTTTGAAACATTACTTGCTTGATATTCTGTAGAAGGTTTCGTCAAAAATTCTCCAAGGGAGTTCTGTACATCTTTCATATTACTTTGTTTATAAGATATATGTAAAGCAGGATTCTGGTAGTTTGTAGCTGGCTGTGAATAGCTTGGTGGGTTTAAATTTCCCTGTGTGCGATGAGAAGGTATGTTTCTCATGAAAGCTGAACAGAAACCGTTCTGGTATTCATGAAGGAACCCTGGAGTTGTGCGTTCTTTCTGGTTTTCAGAGCTTGTCTGCCTCCCTGATAATCTGTGTCTACGCCTAGCATTGGCAAACCACGTCTTCACCTAAAACAAGAAACAAGGATAGAATTTTTCATATTAAAAGATCTTCTCAGATTTCAGATTTATTTATTAACTCGGTCACTCACCCCTAAAGCATGAAAAAAGGAGTGAATTTACAAAACATTGCTGACAAAGATTATACTTATATATGCAAATTATCTGAATATCATCTAGATTTTTTTCTGTTGATTTGACCTTTAGTCAACAATAGTGCATTAGGAAATGTATTCTTGATAAATATTTTTGTAATAAAAAAACTGTTCTTGTGGAGACAAAAACAAAATACTTTTTTTTTGTTTTTTTGTTTTTTTTTTGTTTTTTTTTTTAATATTCTGAAAATATTGAATCAAAAAGTAATATCTACACACAGAAAAAATAACTGATTATTCAAAAGAAAATGCTTTTGGTTGATCTGAAATGATTAAAACAATTAGGCCCATTAGCAACTCTGAAAACAAAACCTATTACCCCCATAGGATACAAATTTCAAACCAATTGTCCATAGATACAGTTATATTGATAGGGTTGAAAAGCATACCATGTCCTGTGATTATGATGTTCCAGGTCCCTGTGATTGCAGATGGTAATAAGAATCCCTTGACTATTTCTTTTTCTTAGAAATATTTTTATTTATTAATTATTTTTTGATGTCAGCATTTCCACTTTCTAAAATGTTTCATTATATTTAGCTTATTCCTTATAGCTAAATTTCCACATAAATGTCATTATATACCAATTGTAAAGTCTGTGAATTACTTTTTTTACCTGATAAGGTGTCAGCCCTGCCATATTTGCCAGCAGTTGTTTGGTTTCCTGAGAGGGATAAGGATTTGATAGGTTATCCAGAAACCATTTGTTTAAAACATCCTTGGACACTGTGGAAAGTTTTGAACTTGGTCTCTCTCCACTAGGACAAATATTCTTTGGAGGTGGATTTCTGAGGAAAGTACACAAATATATGAATAAATTAAAGCTATCATCAAATTATAAAATATGCCCATGTTTTATCAACTTGAATTTTATATGGGGCTCAGAACATTTCTTTTTATAATGAATTTAGATATTTTGTAAATATAAAAGCTTAGGAAAAATTTCCTGGTAATCTTCTGCATATCTTCAACAGTTTACTTTTTTTTTTATTTCAAGTATTTTTTTGCTCATTAAATGATTAAGAAATTATTGTTTATCTAAATATTTTGAGAAGGAGAGAGAATGAGTAGAAAGAGGATTATTTCTCACAAGTAGTTTGTTTATTTGTGTATTTATCTATTTATTTATTTATTTATTTATATTTGGAGTTTGAGAGGAGAATTGGGAGACAGAGAATTATTTTCACAAATAGTTCATTGTATGTTTCAGTTATTTGAATATCCTCTAACCCTACTACAAAACTTAAAACAATGATTTGTCAAGGACCCAGGGGCCTGAGACTTTTATTTTCTAGTGTATTTGAAACTATTTTAGTGGGTTTTTTTTACTTGATGTTAATACCCATATGCACTAGGATAGGTCCCAATATACAGACTATAACACATTCTCAGGTTCCAAGCATCCTACATCCCCAAATTCTGATCACAGCAACTTTTTAAAATAAAAGAAGTTTGTTAATATCAGGACTAAACAAAATTGAACCTGTCCAAAAAATGTCATGTGAAAGGATATGTGTTTCTGTTTAAAATACATTTCTATGGAATAAAATATTTCAAAATATGATAGCTCTGTTTTTAGTATCAACATTATTCCAATGTGAAGTTTTCACAGTAAGCACACTCAAATTTTAAAGATGGCAAACATCATACAAGGATCTAAGATGGATATACAAAAATACAAAAATATTATGAAGATATGTTTTACATGTATTTCAGGGAGAATGTTGGGCGGTGAAAGCATACAGTGTGTAATTATTTTGAAATTATTTTTTTCTGAAAATATATTGATAATTATTATAATCAACGTTTTTGTTACCCCAAAATTATTCCATACATATATTTATTTTAAGACTTTTTTTCTCTAAACGTCAGAAAACATCTTAATGAAATAGTTAAGCAAATCAATACACATCACGCAAACATAGTTTTCTTACTTTTGTCGAACTCTGAACCTGATAAGTGGGTTGAGTTTATGCCCAAGTTTAGTCTCCTTTTCTCCATAATGAGCTTCATCCCAAATTTCAAGCAGGCCGACATAGCTGCTAAACTGTCCTATCTGCACATTGAAAATAAAATGTTTCAGTATTTAGATAGATACCGGTATGTTTGTCAAAACTTTCTTGGTTAGCCTTGGTGCGGCCCGCAAATGACAGAGGTTTTAAATGTCGGCGTCTGGAAAAGACTTCAAACATCATAAAACTATTAAACAACTTATTTTGAAAATAATTCCTTCGGAAGAAATTAAGTAAATCCATCCGGTGACTGAAATGCTAGATTTTATGTGAAATTGTTCTATCAATTTTTAAATTGATAATGGACTTAGTCATATGTTGCATAAATGTACGCACGATTTTTTTGTCCTGCAAGTGAGCTTTACATTGTTTACCAAATTAAAATGTATACGTCAACATGCTATTCAGTATAGTATACATGCATGTTTAACTTGCATCAACAGCATTCGATTTCTAACCAAAACTAAAAGCAACAAACAAACAAACAAACAAAAATGACCGTTTTTGTACATTTAATTATGGTTTTCTTAAAAAAATGTTCATGAAAGAATTCAATCGGATAATTCATAGATTAATAGCTTGATATATATCTGTTTGATTCTGCAGGTGAATAATTAGAAAGTATTAAAATGTTTTACCGATATTGAAAATAACTACTCGGGTTTAACCTTGAAAAATATTCCGAAAATATCTTAATTTTGAATTAAAATTTGAATGGAAATTCAATAATCAGAGTTTCAATCTGTATGTTTGCTCAAAAATACAAAGTTATTTCTTTTAATCTTACCTTTAAATAGTTCACTGCATCCGTGTATTTTCTCTGCTCAAATTTTAGAGCTATCAATGCACGTAAAAAGGACTCGTTTGTCAAAAGTTTCTCCATTCGGCGTTGAGACGTAGTTTTTATAATCTTATCCAATATTTCAAATCGCCCGTGCATTGCTAATGCCGAGGCGACCTCCCCTGCCAGTTCCAACTGTTTACCCGATAGTTCATATTCTCCAAGCATTCCATTAAGCATCCCTTGAAGATCAGAAATATTTTCTTTTGATATATCCATAATGTTTGGTATCTCTGAACAGGTGTTTTCCATTTCACATGTAGAATTTCAGAAAGCGTCTGTTTCTTCAAGATGCTTTTGAAAGTAATTTCCGATTGTACCGTAATAATCTACAGTTATGTTTTGACATGCTTAAAATTGCTAATTGCTGATGTGTTTTGACACTTCTATCGTTTTCCAGTCACCAGATGAGGCCATCGAGGGGAAATTTATTCAATACAAGCTAAACTTGCGAATAATACAACATATATACAAAATTCATCGTTTCTTATCTATTTTACATCATTTTCAACACGAACTAATTTATTCAAAAGAAGTATAGAAACTTTAAAGAGAGAAACAAATCGTTTTAAAATCCCCATTGTGAGCCTTTCTGCCGTGTGCATCGCATTATGCAAAACCCACGTGACTGTCATTTCAGTTTCTGCCTAAAAGTACACGTAAAGTACACATCGGGGTCAAGTGTACTGCTGTCAGGCGAAGTTGGCGGGCAAATGATTTTGAAATTTCTTTTACTCGAGTATATCAGATGAAGATTTATACTATGTGCAAACATAGCGCAGTAAACAAATTGAGAATGTACGGTAAATTTACAGCAATATTCATTGTGAAAAAAAGAAGAAAAAACAAGTGTCGTCGAATGTTACCGGAAATATCCGAGTTTCGCCGAAGACTCTTTATTCCCCTTAACACGAAAGTTGTCTGAATTATAGGCAACCTCGAGAGATGTGTTTTAATCAGATTGATGATCTAGGTTTTGATCAATTTTGCCACACAAAAAAAAGAGAGAGAGAGAAAAAAGGCTTCTTTGGCAAGTGTTTGTATGCCTTCAGTGCTATTCAAGAGATATTTAGTGGCGCTACCAGAAAACTGATTTAATTTAAACTTATCTTATTTTTACATTTTGCATGTACAGAGAAAGAGGGTGAGGGGAGGGGTAATTTCCTACCCCATGTGCCTTACTACTAAGTGTCGAATGTGGAATTGTCACAAACAACTAGACACGCAGTTTTTGGCTTTTGTTGTTTTTTTGTTGTTTTTTCGTTTTTGTTTGTTTGTATGCTTGTCTTGTGTGTGTTTTGTTACGTATTTATGATAAATCTCTTTCAGCTGATCAAAAGTAGAATAGCAGTGTAGGGAAGCTGATTGGTATTCATATCAATTTAAACTGTTTAACAAATACTTATACAAAAAGATAGAGAAAGTAACGGTGAAGGGTTTGTACGAAGTACATCAACGTATTATTTTAAATATGTTATTTGGTGAAGGGTTTGTACGAGGTATATTTGGGTTTTTTAATGGTTCTTGATGCAGAATTTGAACGAGGTATAAGCGGTTTTGTTTGTTTGTTTGTTTGTTTGTGTGTGTGTGTGTGTGTTTTGTTGTTGTTGTTGTTGTGCAATTATTTGTATACAAATTGTATTCATTGTGATCATATAATGCTATTTCTGACGTTATGTATTGCGGAGAGTGCCCTAGTTATGTTGTAATAACTTGTGCCCTATCCTTATATGGCTTTCAGTGCATTTGATGGGCGAAATATATACTGCACGGTTAACGTGTTATTTTTTTTTAATGTCGGCTATTTTATTACTTATTATATTTATATTGATCTTAAAAAAAAAATCATGATTGAACTACAATTGTAGTTGTCATTAGCGTTATTCTCGTCAATATCAAATTAAACGTAAACAGAATATGAAAAATCAACACTACATCGAGTGTTGGGATTCAGATTTCAGATCTGTATTGATCGCTCAGACACACACGTGTGTTACAAGAGGTCAAGAGGTCAAACATAAACAGCAAATTTTATACATGGCGGAACACAACAAATCTCATTCACTCTTTATAATTTAATTTTCAACAAACTTACATTTGAGAGCACACGAACATTACATAGAGAAACTAAACCTTTCATTTTTGTCAGATAGAGTATGTACAATACAAATGTAATAATTTGGTATATAAATTTCTCATTTGGCATACTTATTCATGATTACAGATAAATAGATAATGATACTCATCACCAACACTATTGGAGCACAAAGGACAAATTCGATCATTACGAGGTACACCAGCCCATCGACTCGTTGCTAAATATTTTTTCGTTCTCTTACATTCAATTTAGTAAAATAATCTTTAATTTGAAATTTAGACTTAGTTTAAATTGTATTTTATTTGTGATTCAATACAACATGTAGTACAGCAACATAAATGAAAATGGTCGGATTCAGAAACAAGTACAGTGTATTTATCTGTCTCCATAAGGTGTAACATATTGGCAAAATGACGGTACTGACAAAGTGCAGGACTACATTAATTAATACAGGTAGCGAGGGGGTGCGGGGGAGGGGAGGAAAGCGTGTGGGGTTGAGAAGAGGAAACTGTTACATGGATTTACCGATAGGATTATTTTGTTAATATATATATATAAATATATTTGCACATGTATTAACCGAAATAATTGTATTACAACCTTACAACCTTATATCGGTAACCAGCCTATCTGTGGTATAGAATCGTATGGTGTTTTCGGTACGTATAGATATTGCGCATATAAAAAGCACACATTATAAGAATGTGATGTTAGACGTGTACCAGTGACTCTAGAATCTTTTAGAGTGTATAATAAATGTTTGAACAATATCAAAGATATTTTCGTTATACTGGTCTGGCATATCAGGGTTACCATATAATAAAATGTTAACATTGTAGTCAGGGAGGTAAGTTTCTAAAAAAACATTGAATTCTTATGTGCTGGTAGTTTGGACAGTGAAGAAGGAAGTACTCTGTAATTTCGTCAGATAAGTTGCATGAACACAGGGGACTATTAACTAGATTGCGTATATATAAATGACTGTTCAGAGAACTACAATGCATCCTGAGTCGTGCGTGGTGAATCTGACTGTGTCTAGTAATATAGTCATATAGGGGTACAGTTTCAGTGCCAGCATTGAGGAATTTTTTAAGAATAATAACAGAGGGGTTAGTTTTTTATGACCTCAGTGAGTGCGTTCCACAGAACAACAGAAGAGGGAAGGAAAGAGTCTTTGAAGAGATTAGTTCGGCAGGGAATTAATTTGAAGGAGTCGGCACTTCTTGTGTTGTAGGAGTGGATATTGGAGTGGCGAGCTGGAAGCAAGTTTGTTAAGTAGGTAGGACATTGGTCATGAACCATCTGATGAAAATTAATAGTTTTATGTTTTCTTCTTCTGTTAACAAGAGTATCTAAACCAGTCTCTAAATATAGGCGGTCGTGACTTGTAAGTTTTGTAGCCCCGGTAATGATCCTAGCAGCTTCAAGTTGTATACTTTCCAATAATTTACTTTGGCCTAATGTTATATTGTCCCAGACAATGTCTCCATATTCTAGTAAAGGTCTAATAAATATACAGTATAAAGTTTGAAGGGAGTTCCGATCAATGCTAAATTTGAGATTTCTAAGGACAGCAAGTTTTTTTAGAGACTTTACTTATAATGTGCTGTAAATGATCAGTCCAGTTTCCGTTAGCTGAGAGTGTGATACCTAGATGTGTGTGTGAAGTGACTTCCGTAAGTATGGTATTATTCATGAATAGGGAGGGGTGGATCGGTTTGATAGTTTTTTTGCTTACGGTCATTGTTAGAGTTTTAGAAGGGTTAAAGTTAACAAGCGATGTTTTAGACCATTCGTTAATTTTACTAAGGTTATCATTTAACAGGTTAGCGCTAAGATGTGGAGATTCAACGATGACATTCAGAGATGTGTCATCAGCAAACAGTTTTATGGCACAGCTAATTATTAACAATGTCATTTATGAAAATTAAGAAAAGTAGTGGGCCTAGGATTGAACCTTGTAGAACACCCGCTGTAATATAGGCTAAGTTGGATTGCTTACCTTTGATAACTACACTTTGGCAACGATTACGTAAATAATTTGAGAACCATAAAAAGAGATTTCCAGTTATTCCGAAAGATTTTAATTTGGATAGTAGGCCTCGATGCCAAACCCGGTCAAACGCCTTGCTTATGTCACAGAATATCAATCTGATTTCGTTACCCTTATCAAGATTAGAGAAAATATCGTGGGAAATTGATAGAAGTTGATTGATGGTAGAATCACCAGATCTGAATCCAGATTTGTACGGGGTTAGAAATGATTTATCGATAAGGAAATTGTAGACATATATATACACACATCTTTCCATTAATTTGCCAATAATAGACAATAAAGATATTGGACGGTAGTTACTGATAACAGAGGGGTCATCTTTTTTAAAACCAGGTGTGACATGTGCTTTTTTCCAGGGAGATGGAAATGTAGATGGGGTAAGTGAAAGGTTAAACAATAGTTGTAGAGGGTAACTTAAACTTAAAATATCGGCGGCCTCCTTTATCAATCGAGGACTTATCAAGTCAGGACCAGCCGCCTTTCTGGTGTTTAGAGAGTATATTGCGTCGAGAACGTCTTATACCCAAGCCACAGACATCGAGTTTGGCGAAGCGGTGACGAGTGTCACAACCAATGGAAAAACAAAGGGGCGTGACGGTTACTATAGTACGTGATCAGGTAGTTGGTGCATTTGATAAGAATATATTAAATAGAAAATGGTATAAGTATATTGGATCCTTCACATTATACGTAATACTGAGACATATTGAAGTTTAAATTCTTTCATGGAAACAATGCCTTTTTTTACATTACGTGATTCATATGAATACCGACTTTTCATATATCATTTGATACCGGAATAATATATCCAGAGACGTGTACCAGTCTCTGACATATCCAATTATCCAGCATTAAATTTCCAATTGAATCAAAGCTTGCTACGGACGAAAAAACAACGGAAGCTATTAAGAATTTCACATTCTAAATTTCCTATTGAAAGAGAAAGGTGGAATAAGCCTCGCGAGGAAAGGTCATCTGCATGGAGTGAATCTTCAAAACAAATCAACATACTAAATATCGCGGTTTAATTTACCAAAGGAAAATAAAAGGAAGAATTACTTGATGTTAATTTTAACAATAAAAAGAAGAAGAAAGAAATTCAACTACTTGACAATGACAATTTGTTTATTCTCGTAAACAGTACAGTGTAGAGAATAAGAGTACAGACAAATGGATAACAATGAAACATGGTAAAACAGGATGGACATCAGTATTGTGAATTAATTATTATAATTATATCAATAATAAATTTAGCCAGTGAAATAAGTTCATTTTTAGTTACGTAATTAATATAAACTTTATTTTATTCATTCAATTCATACATATACAATACACTTTCATACAATCATAATGTGAATAGGATTCGGAAGCAAGTATAAGACTTATATCAATCCGTCTCCTTTTATGACACATTAAGTAAACGGCAGCAAGTGGGAGAATACATAAGTGAGCAATGTAATACTTGTATAGATGAAAAATGGGGAAATTCGGAAAGAGGAGAGATGAAAAGACCAGAAGAAAAAGAGAGGAATTTTATGCCATGACATGAGATATACAACCTGCTGTAACAGCTGTGTACTGGACAAAAGATAAAGAATAAAAAAAAATAAAAACAATCATTCAAATCTTTTAGAAATAATTATAAATTCTTGAACACTGGAAAAGTCAAAAGATTTTCATCATACGTGAGTTCGTTATCACCGAAGAGTAGTATTTCAGTTGATAAGGGATAGTTTAGAGCACTAAAACAACGTAAGCGAAACTGCGCGAAAAGTGGACAACGTAATACTTGAACGTTATTGAATAATGTATGAAATTTAAATGTATTTGGTCTTTCATAATAATATCTAGACATATATTTCCGTCTACTATTGAGTATAAGATGCTGATCACAGTTGAATAAATAATGAAATTGGTCGCCTATTTCTCTTAAATTACATGAAGTACATATTCTATGTCCCTGTGGTATATTAGACCATATACCACTTTCAATTGGTATTTTTGTATTACCTACTCTAAATTTACAGTACGCTTTGGCTAGCTTGGGAGGGAGTTCTAGTAAATAATTCTCTAAACAAAGTTCTGTCTTGTAAACTCTATAATTGATTCCTTTCGTGGAAGTAAAATTTTCATTTAGAAATATGTTCAAAACGAGATATTCATTAAAGTATATTACACAAATGTATGCTGCAATGGTTTGTTTAGTTTAGGTAAAGATTTAGCGATACAGTACCAGTGTTCCTTATTTCAACGACAACCTGCGTCGACACACTGTCTAGCAGCACAGATACCATGGTTGGTTCAACTGACCGGTATAGTATACTAGTTGATTACACTTTGGTGGTATCATTTTCTTGCCAATTAGAAGACGACAAATTAAATGACTCGTTTTCGAAATATATCCATCAAAACGTAAATGTGGTATGTGTTTAGGCTATAATTAAAAAAAGGTTTGTTTGTGGATACCCTACCCACAATTTTCTCACTGTGTAGTTTTTGCTTTTTTTTATATTTTAAATACATAATCTCGTATTTTCATATATCAATTCAGTTTATAACAAGAAAAAGAACTTTCAAACTGTTTAATTATCAAACAACAAAACAACTCTTATTTATTTAAGAAGTATTGGATTGGCTGCAGATCGCAGCTTTGCCTGCAGTTTTGCAGGTCTTTTACACATGGACCGCACAACCCAGAATGCAGAATGCGTCTTTGTCAGTGGTTGATTTTGATTTGCTGACTTCACAGCATTTTTCAAAAAAGTCAACTACTTTCTGGGGCATTTCGTCCTGTAAATTCGGTGTTAATACCAGCATACCGATGCAACACAAGTAAAAGACATAGACAAGAATGCAGCAAAGATAAATCTGCCTCTGACAATGGACAGCAGTCAAAAGATTAGCCTCATATATAAAAGGAAGATAGGGGGAGGTAATCAGGTAAGCCCTAATGGATAGACAGGATTAGATTGGTAGTGCTAATAAGGCCTCTTAACAAGTTTGTGGTGTTAAAATGAAGTGTTTGGTGAATACATAGTCTGTGGTGTCAACATTTTTTCGAGCAATTGCCAGGCTTTGAGCTACTGTCTTTGGTTGAATTTGATCATGATTTGTACTGTGCAGATGGAAACACTCTGCCGTTTTTAGGATACTTTGAGGCAATGAATCTCGGACTTGGAGGCAAGCATTTAGAAGTTTGTCTAGGTTAGTAAGGGTTAAAACCACCTATAGGATTTCTTTTAGTATAGGCCAGGTGAGAGTAGGACATGCATGGCCTAGTTCGACATAAGGATAGGTCTGATGTAGATGTTGTAGAATTAGGCTCTCAATCACCTAATGGATTGATGGTTTGTCTTAAGTTTAGTCCAGTTAGAGTCTGGGAGAAAACAAATTAACAACACTTGATCGGGATCATTTCAGGTAAGTAAAAGCTGAATCCCACTGGTGGTAGAACTTGAGAAGAAGTTTGAAATAGTTGTTGTTCAGGAAAACCATGATTGTGCAATCATGTTACAAAATGGCCCCCCTGGTTGCCATGTCAAAGTTTTTACGAGGCTGAAAAATAACAACACTTTATTGGCTCTCATTCCTTAACATCCTCGCCAATTTCCAGCTTAATGGCACCAGTACTAGTGCAACTGGAGAAGAAGTTTGAAATGTGTTTTTCAAGATGGCTGCCATGGCGGCAATCTTGGATTTTGGATTTGCCCAAATAATAACAACACTTCGTCAGGACAATCTCAGGATCATTTCTAGTATGTTTGAGCTGAATCCCATAGGTGGAATTTGAGAAGAAATTTGAAATAGTTGTTATTCAGGAAAACCATGATTGCACAATCATATGGTGGCTCGTTAGGGCCAAGTATCAAATCTCGCATTCTCGCACTCTCGACCTTAGGTTGAAAACGCGAGAATGCGAAAACGCCAGAATGCGAAAGAGCGAAAACGCGAGAATGCGAAAACTCGACGGCGAGAATGCGAAATCGCGACGGCGAGAGTGCGAGATTAATCCCGCGTTTTCGCCGTCGCGTTTTCGCATTCTCGATAACATTGTTTTCGATTTGTTTTTGTTGTTATAGTTTTCAACGTAAAAAGATTATGCCTGGTATTTCAACTATTATCTATTCAATTTGGTATATTTATCAGTTACTTTTCTACGCATTGAAAACACGTTTATCCAAAAAACAACAAAGAAAAAATCGAGTAAAAAGAAACGTACCTTGAATTATGGGTATCCATAATTCGAATGTTGTGTGATATTTGCTGATATAACATTGCACAGCATAAAACCGTAGGATACATGTCATTTGGGTCAATTTCTCTTTTTTTTCAAGCTGTAACAGCAGCGCCACCTTACAGGTTTTGCTGGAAGTCCACAATTCTAACCTTGTCAGTTGTTTTGTTTTTATCTAATCCAAAGATTTTAAAAGTTTGTTTATTTCCAAATGCAGAGAGCATAAAGGTAGCATTAATACATTATTCAATATATATATATAGAGAGTGAGAGAGAGATTTTAAAGGAGGCGGAGGACATACAGTTGATTTAATATCTTGGTTTCTGCATACGCCCAATGTCACAAGCGACAGCGGTACGACTGTGGGGTCATTTGAGTGACTTCTGTAAATGTTTCCCATTAAAAAAATATTATACGGCTATGCCGAAAAATCAGTTGGTACCTTCCGGAGCTGACCACTGACGTTGTTATGAAAAATCTGACTCTGCTGTTAGAACAATTGTTTGCTGCCCCTTTCGTGTGTTATGTAGTTGTGTTTGGTCTCTTTTCTCGAGAGAGAACACGTGCCCACCAAGGTGATGTCGACGTGACTACGTATAATCAGCGCGTGAGAGAAATGAATGACAGACTCCATACTACACTTTCGGGCAGCGTGTTTTGCAAATTTTGGCGTCATGATCGCATGAAAGACTTATCCAAGTTGTACGACAGTGACGGTGTTCATTTCCGACGTCAACAGCCTTATTTTAAATCGGTACGAGGTGCTGTTTTATTTGGACTGAAAGGATGTGACAGTGCTCCGCAATGCTAATTTAAGCGATGAATTGTCGGGACGTTTGATTAGAGTTACCTCCCTTATCACATCAACTGACGTTATAGACCATGGCATACCATTGACCTATATTTCCAAAGCAGTTATAAATGTGTTAATTGTTGTTTTGAATATTTAATTAAATTATATATCATATAACAGGGATTATGTATTGTAATTCTCATGTATATACTATTTTCTGTTAAAAGTGATTCATACAGTTTAATAATATAAAAAAGTTAGTGAAGATGATAGCATGGTTATTATCTTAAAAAAAAAAATCAGTGGTGTGATAGCACTATATGGTTTAAGTGAAACTCTAACCATGCATTCAGCATTGTACAGCAGCGTGGGTTCACATTGGTGTTTACTTTGTATTCACTATTGCCAATGCTACCTACTTGTAGGCAGTCGGTATAAATGATGTGTTCTCCCTGTCTGTCAGGCTGTTCAGATTTGACATATAGATGTGTCATAGTTGTTTTGACATGTATTTGTGTCGTAATGGTTTTGACATGTATTTGTGTCGTAATGGTTTTGACATGTATTTGTGTCGTAATGGTTTTGACATGTATTTGTGTCGTAATGGTTTTGACATGTATTTGTGTCGTAATGGTTTTGACATGTATTTGTGTCATAGTTGTTTTGACATGTATTTGTGTCGTAATGGTTTTGACATGTATTTGTGTCGTAATGGTTTTGACATGTATTTGTGTCGTAATGGTTTTGACATGTATTTGTGTCGTAATGGTTTTGACATGTATTTGTGTCGTAATGGTTTTGACATGTATTTGTGTCAAGGTAATTACATAATGATGACATCTATTTGTGTCAAAGGTTGTGACATGTATTTGTGTTTTGTGTCTTAGTATATTATCTTGGTGACAATACCAATGTTATAATATTTATGTATATATATTTATATATAAAAAAAAGATAATGACCAAACCATTCCAATTTTATTGATTAATAGTTACCAAATTACATATCAATTCTACATTTGTCCCTCACACTGTCACTTCAGAAATCACAAAGCATGCCTCCAAAAAGAAAGGCGGCACGAAATCATGCCACAATACCTTCCGGCCTCGGATGGCAGCAAACACCAATGGCGATGATATAACTGCTCCTGGTGTGCCACAGCCAGTCAATCCCCAGGGCAGACTCATACCGGAAGCTGATGTAGAACAGCTGATACAGAGGGCTGTACAGCAAGGGGTTGAATGCCACAAACGGACGAAGCCGTTGGTGAGGATACTGTGCTACGGACTGCCATAGATGTGGCAGCTACTGTGTCACAGGTCGCCCCAGCTAATGAGAGTGATTACGTGCCATTCAGGTCGACAGCGATCCCACTGCCAACACTAGTAGCTCAACCTATTAAGGACAAGATTTGGGCTGGTGAATTCATTGAAATCTCAATGATTGACAAGAAAGACCATGAGAGTTTCGAACAAGTGATACATTCGACCTGCTACATTAACCTGTGGTGCAGTGGGTGCCCAAACATAGGACAAAGACACTCTCCTTGGATCAATGGACCAATAATTTTCATATTTATGCGACCATATACTGTGAAAAGAAACCAGAGAAATTTGCTAGTCTCCTTAAATACATGTATATGTCAATCATTAGAAAGTTAGCAAGTAAGGGTGCAGATTGGCAGTTTTATGACTGCTCCTTTAGACGATTACAGGCCACAAATGGGGATCAGGGCTGGGAAAGGGTCGAATTGGAGCTATGGCACGAAGCCATTATACGCAAAGTAGGACAAAGTTCGACCTCAGCAAAGCATTTATCTGTTCCACACCCCAAGGGTTTTTGCTTTAAATTTTTAGAAGGAAAGCCGTGTACTGGTCCAGAAGGGGGATGTCAACATTTTTATGGGTGTACCACATGTCAGGGTAATCACCACCCAGGTACCTGCCCTGGTTCTTCCCAAGCCCCACGATCGCATTTTGGTGCGACACCAATTTTTTGTCCCCAACGACTCACTTTTCAAGCCCCATCAGGTCGGTATCAACCATACGCACCAAGAACACGTGGTAACTTCAGAAGTCGTCACCCCTATCATCGCCGATAGACTAGCGGTTACGTTAGAAGGACATGATTATGAGAAAAAGAAATATCTTGTTCAGGGTTTTAAGGAAGGGTTTCGTATCATTATGATGGGGGAAAATTTAAGCCCACTTGTTAGAACCTAAAATCCGCAAAAGAGTTCCCTCACATTATCAAAGACAAATTACAAAAAGAACTTAATGCTGGGCGTATAGCAGGACCATTTATTACCCCACCATAAAATGATTATTATACTAGTCCTATAGGTGTTGCCCCTAAGAAGAACCTGGTAAATTTCGCATGATCCACCACCTTAGTCACCCAAAAGGCCTTTCAATCAATGATGGAATCAGCCCAGAATAATCAACTGTCCAATATGCCACCATAGCTCATGCTATAGGAAAAATTAACCAGTTGGGGCAGGGATGTTTTTTAGCTAAGACGGATATCGAGTCAGCTTTTAGAATAGTACCCATCCACCCGGATGACAGAAAGATGTTGGGTTTACAATGGGAAGGAAAATTATATTTTGACAAGTGCTTACCTATGGGTTTATCCGAAAGCTGCAAAATATTTGAAGTGCTTAGTACAGCCCTTGAATGGGTTGTTGCATCCAAATTCAGGTCGCCTGGTGTTGTTCATGTTCTAGACGATTTCCTTTTCATTGCCAAAACAAAATCGGAATGTGAAGCTATACTTAACTCTTTTCAAGATATGTGTTCATTCATTGGTATCCCATTAGCTCCCGAAAAAACCTTTGGGCCAGCCCAGGTCTTACCATTCCTAGGCATTACTTTGGACTCTGTCAACATGGAAGCTAGGCTCCCTAAAGATAAATTAGTTAAGTGCCATGTATTGTCATGAAAAGGGTCTATCACCATCAACAATTACTTCACATTTGTCCGCAATCGCTTATATTCACAATATATCCGGTCATTCAGATCCAACAAAGTCGTTTCTGGTTAAGAAACTCCTAAAAGGTGCATCTAAAACTACACCAACATACGACACGCGTCTTCCCATCACTGAACCAATCCTTAATCAGTTGGTATCTTCATTATCTTTTCTATGTTCCAACAGCTATGATCAGCATTTGTATCGCTCTATTTTTACACTAGCCTTTTACGGCTTAGCTCGCATAGGCGAACTAGTTTACACCACACCTTTGGCTGTCAAAAACATTCTCAGAATTTCTGACATTAATATTGCATACCACAAAGGAAATCCATCCAGTATAGAAATTAATTTCTCTAACTTTAAGCACAATTGTGACAATCAGATTCATAGTGTCATAGTGTCCAGTCTTGAGGGAAGTTGTGGAATATGCCCAGTTAATGCTTTGATAGAGTATTTAGCTGTCCGGGGGTCTAGCCCTGGGTCTCTTTACATCCACAAAGACAAACAACCTGTTGTACGTCATACCTTTGACTCAACAGTCCGTCGCTGTCTCAGATTTTGTGAGCTGGATAGTTCCCTGTATAAAGGACACTCTTTCAGAATAGGTGGGGCTACTCTAGCAGCAGGGAGAGGCATGACCGATGCTCAAATTAGGCTGTTAGGCAGATGGAAATCGGATGCTTTTAAAAGATATATTCGATCTGTTCCCTTATACAGTCCAAATTAATGGCAACTCCTATGAATACAGTTTACAATCACCTGACTCTTGGGGCACAGCGGGTGTTGGTGTAAAACTAATGAAACTTGTGTTATATCTTTAGTATATATGACAGACTGCAGGCGCGTGGGTCCCTGTGGTATTCTGAGACATGTTAATTCCTTATATACATGTATATACATTTGTATATGTTAAGGTAATCAAATTGATAGGTGTAGGCGCGTGGGTCCCTACACGTAGTTAATTTAGAATGACATGCAAGTTTTCAGTCATTAATACAATATGTTTCCAAATTTTTCTAGTACACTTATGTCTTACAACTGTAACTCGTTTATTTTTGTAGGTTTGATCGCTTTTGCTTAGACACTACTTGATAACTACCAGTTTGGTAACATAGGCGCGTGGGTCCCTATGTCCATCTGAAAGGTATATGATTGTGTATTCTATCTTACATTATATCATATTGTGTTTAATTTAAGTCTACCAAACTATATAAAGTCTTTATCCAGTTCAGTCACAGGCGTGTGGGTCCCTGTGTCAATAATTAAGCGGGACAATTTTCTTGCCAAACATATTATTTTGTTTATTTTGTTACTAGTTTTATACTTTGAAAATGTATTGAAACAATATCATGTTTTATCCTGTTCAGTCACAGGCGCCTGGGTCCCTGTGTCAATAATAAATCTGGACAATTTCCTGGTCAAACAACATGATTTTATTTATTTTGTTTTATTATTGAAAATGTCATTATAGACATGTTACTCTCCATGCTATTTCGGGTGGCGGATGACAATATATATAATGTATATATTGTCATTTTGGCGGACTAATCTATCTTCCGCTCACCTTTGCTGTATAAGGTGTTATTCATACAAAGAATTCAAAGAAATACTATTAATAATCAAAATCTTTTCAGTTATCATTATCAACATAAAAGAATGAAAATAAAATAAAATAATTGCGGCCACTCCTAAAAAAGTGAGCCAATTTATCGCCACACATTTGTCTTGCTGGTTTTTATTTGGTACACGCGTTTAGAATGAGACAATGCAGCAAACAGAGCTCTACAACATGGAGGTAACATGTCAAATAACAAATTGATTTGTAAAAGGGAGGGGGATAAGCACTTGTCATAAATTTGAAGAGAGTTTTATTACAGTGGAGGCAAAAATGTATTTTTAGAAATCGAGCATAGGAGTACCTTTGTAAATGTCATATGGTTATCCATAGAAAAGTATAATTTCGTACCTGTTGCCTGTGTTGAGATAGATTTTTTGAAGTTTCTACTTATCCTCGCAGTAAACGAACCAACAATTTGGTTTATTAGGAAGAGTTGGTAGGCCTTTGTGAATACAAAGTGTTCCATTTTCAAAAGAAATACAGGTAAAACCATAGCTAATCTCGCAAACAACCTGGTGTTTGTACAAACTATTTCAATAGCAAATAATATTTACTGGAGGTCTGGTCATGAACCTTAAAATATCCGCTAACAGCTTCAAATGCAAACCAATGTTGTTTAGAGTCACGAGACGGGGCTGTGCTTGCACACATGTATAGAAAGTGTGTAGAGACGACTTGCTCATTTGCATATAAATCGTATGGTTATACGATTAAGATCGCCCTTACAATTAATTAAAAAACGCATGGAAAACATAAGTTCAAGTTCATTTATTACTTTGAGTCTTACGACTCATCAGTGTAAACATATGATATACAGGATATTTACATATATACAAAATGTTAAATTGGCCACAGGAGAATGAACAATGCAATAATATATTATAATAGTAACATCAATCAATATTATTATTGCAATATATATATATATCTCATGCTTGTGATCGGCACTTATTTGCCGCTAACAGATATTTCCCAAGATTACACAAGTCTTTAACATTATTTGAATTAAGTAATTGAGTAAGCTTATATACACTTGGATTATTTCTATAATCATATTTTAAATACTTCTGTCTTAAATCAGAATACCTAGTACAAACTAAAACAAAATGAAATTCGTCTTCAACTTGTATCAATATATGACCAAGGATCGTTCATAAGGAGAACTGAAGTACACTTTCATGAAATAATTTGTGAAATGATAAAAAAGTAACAAACTTGACTAAATTGTCCCTTTAAAAACACACATAGAAATATACATATAATTTGTCAAGAAGTAATAACGACAGTACAGTGAGTGTGTGTGTGTGTGTTAAGGGTGCATCAAGCTGCAACACAAATATTTCACATTCAGATTTACAATAAACGTCAGAAAATTGGTTGATATATTATTCATGTATATGATGTTATCCTATGCACAGGTAGTCGCGTCGTCTGTCAATATACACCCAATATACAATCCTCATCGAGTACCTGTACACTGTTAATGTAATTGAGATGAATTTGTATTGTAAGACCAGTCAGCTAGAGTTAAGGAATCAATCGACCGTGCAAAAAGCTAGATTCGTATGCATACTACGTAATAGATCTGGCCGGGTTGATGAGAAAGAACACAAGCTAGCTTCCGCCATCTTGTTGTGTTGATTTGAGGTGGGACATGGTGCACCAAAACTTAAGGTAGGCTATGTGTATGTACGTACACTGTTAATCAATTATCGTCATAAAATGTACTTACCAATTAACATAATTATTAATATACATAACAATAGGTTATATGTACCAATTAGGAGGATAATAGTTGTTATACTGAAGAAATATGATTAAATGCTACAACCACAGGTGTCTGATTTTTTTAATATAAAATGATATGTCTCATTTATATGTACCTTTATATATTATTTTCTTATAAATCGAGCCAGGAACCTGTGTTACAACACTTACTGCTGAATGTCACTAATGGTTAATGTAGACAACAAATCCAATGATATTTACAAGCCTATAAATCACGACTCTGGCGTAATGAACTGAAGTAATTTGATCAATTTTTATCATGTATAAGGCAATGGCTAACCATGGGTCTTGATTAGTTAGGTAGCTTTCTGTTAATTTCGGCAAAACATGCGTAAAAATGCGTAATAGGGTAATATAAAATGAAATATTCTCCAGTAAGATAACCGAAATAAAATATTCTCAAATATGATAACAGAAATTAATTATTCTTTAATAAGATAATAAAAAAAATGAATATTTTCTCCTGTAAGATATATTAAATGATGGTCGAGTCACATTTCACGTGTAGGTGAGCAGTAAATAAATTAATATCATTTGATATTATACTTTATATTCATTTAACAGAAACAATGCTGAGTCGTATTTACTACCGACTGGAAATTGGACTAATTGGATCAAAAACCAAAGATGATGGTAGCCCAGAATGGAAGTAAATCGTGAATAAAGGATTGATTGACAAAAGAATGACAATGAACACACATACAAGCTGAAATGGCATATTCCAGTCAAGCGGTTGTTGCCGTTCATACACCTGGCCAGACGACTTGTTTGTATCACAGATAGATTACTTTGGACTGGTTTTGTGAAACAGATGGTGAAGTCATATGTGCTAAATGTGTTTCCACTACTCACAGGGGACATTACTGTATTCAACTCAGTGAGATTACCCCACAGCACAAACAGAAAATAAGAGAATTCATTGGAGATACTGAGCGTAATAAAATTACTAAAATTCAAGAGGAAATCAACACTACTGAAGAAAATTTGAGAAAACATTTGAGCCATTTTGACAGCATAGCATCGGAAGTGCAGAAACAAGGAGAAAAACTAAAGGAAGAACTTGATCTTTTAACAGCTCAAACACTTTCCCGGCTGAAGCATCTCGAAGAAGAAAATTCCAAACTTCTTAAAGGCTACCAGAATGAACTCGAGAAAAAACTTGAAGAACTCAAAAATCAGCTGAAAGAGTGCAAGGAATCTCTCCAGAATGGAACAGATATCCAAGTATTTGAAATTGCTAGCCGACTTACTTCCAAATTGAAGTTACCTAGCTATCCTCACGTATGTGTTGTGAAATTCAGGCCAACAGCGCAACCAAAGCGTATACTGGAGCAGGCATTAGGAACATTAACATCGTTTTCACCTGGCCAGTCTCATGGCTACCAGAAACCTAAAAACTTATTGGATGATTACGAATCATGTCTACGCTCAACAAGAAGGTTATCAGATACCAGTGAGACATTCAGCAGACCGGTAGCGCAGACAAGTCTACTGCCAACGACGAAAGTTCTATTAGAATTGAAGTCTTTCTCGGACGTCTGTTCAATATGCCCAGATAATGATAGTGGGCTGTGGACCTGTGGTGGTGATGACAGCGTTGTGACCTATCAACTGTCTACCGGAGATGCATCGCTTAAACAGGGATGTCCTGTTAAGGTTACAGATATATGCACCTCTCCGAGTACTCGTAGTCTTTGGGTGTGCTCCATGACAGATAAAAGTGTCTTGGAGATGGTATCTGATGAATTAATCCGAAGATTCAACACCGTGGATGCCCCTATTTCCATATGCATTGCAGGCACTGCTAGTGGAGACCATGTCCTGGTAGGGATGTCATGCAAAATCACCAAATTCAGTACAAAGGGGTTCGCTCGTTCCAGTACCATATCAAACAATGGGAAGCCTTCGGTGATTACACCCAAGAGAATCTCGTCCTGTCCTGACAGCGATCAAATTGCTGTAGCAGACAGAGATTCGTTAAGAGATGGAGGTAGGGGAAAGCCACATATCACAGTTCTGGACCAAAACTTACAGGAACTATATCAGTATGGACAAGACAAAGACAAAAGCAGGGCCGGAAAAAAGTCGTTTGACCCGTGGGATTTGAAATACGACAGTGAGGGACGTCTTATCATTAGTGACTCGAACAATCATTGCCTTCATGCCCTGAGTCCCAACGGACAATACCTTCGGCTGCTATACACAGACACATATTCGGTTAAGGCTATCGGTATCGAGGTAAATAAGAATCTGTGGGCCGTGTTTGGTGACTTTGGTAATCAAACCATCAAATGTCTACAATACACTTAAGGAGTCAAGAAACAGTTTTATTGAACTGTAAGACATGGGTTGTTGTTGAGGGCGACCCGTCACTAGCTCAGTGCATTTCGCTTAAACCCAATGGTACGATGATGTTCGCCTTGTATTTTTCTTGCATGGCATTTTTCATTACTTCTTCCTATTTCAATAATACCGATTCTTTTTTCCTATGTACAATTCACACGCAAACTTATTAAGCTATAGTTTGGCAATAGGAAACAAAGATAAAAAAACAAAAAAAAAAAAAACAGAAAACAACAACAAACAATAAAAAACAACAACAAAAAACAAAAAAACAACAACAAAAAACGATCGAACTGGTGCCATGTTGCTTTAGAGTTTTCCTGACCTCCATCAAAATCAGCATGATGGATATCATGGAAAAACCCATAACGCTGATACAAAGAAAAGGATTATTCACTTTATTTATTGTTTTGCAAGATAGAGCATAATTGTTTATGTTGATACTAAATACAATATAAAGATGTACCCTTCCTTGTATAACTTAGACTGTGGTATATAATTTACACGAAAATCTGGAAAACAAACCTTAAATTAGTTCAAGTCGGCCATTGCTGGTGACAAACGGTGTAATGGTGGCCCCAAAAAAATGTTTGTCTTTTTGATTAATTTGCCAAAAATCACAAAAAAAAAACCAAAAAATAAATAAATTAAAGAATAAAATAGATAAAAATATATGTTTAGATTGGTTTTATTGGCCGCGATCTGTATTTATAGATTCTATATATAAGGCTGCTTATGGAGTTCCGGACTGTCCAGAATCTTCGTACTTGTAGAATCACTGATGGTTCCAAAAAGAGGAAACAATTGTGTGATGTTATTTAACATTTCATATGCGGCATACGCTGTGTTATATGTTGCTGCAATGTAAATCTATTCATGTTTAACATGTACTGTAAACAGAATTATTTTAGTGCATAACCGTATCCAATCAGATCACCGCATTGATGAATTGAGGCACGAGCTATACTTTGATAACAGTATACGGAAAATGCAAGTAGTGAATTATAATTTAGTGGAAAAATTCTGTCGGCGCAAAAAGAACTAAAATAAGAACACCGCTAAATTACGCATGTTTACAGTACATGTAGCCTATATGGTATGAATGTTCACATTCTGTGCCCCCCCATTAACACGTGATTTCTAACCGAATGCTATAGCAACAACAGGTATCTATACTCTAATCAAAGGAAGAAATAAATTATTCAAATAATCAACCACAGGTTTGCTCTTTTTTTCTAATTAATTTTCATTTTCTTCAAATGGTTTCTTTCACAGCCAACGCCGTTTGTAGGTGTACATAATTTTTTAAAAGGGAAAATCATATGAAGAGATGTCCATTTGTTCACCTCGATGAAGACTGGACATAAGTTAGCATAGTTCCAGTCTTCAGGGATAGTTCCAGTATTGGGGATAGTTCCAGTATTAGGGATAGTTCCAGTATTAGGGATAGTTCCAGTATTAGGGATAGTTCCAGTATTAGGGATATTTCCAGTCTTTAGGGATAGTTCCAGTATTAGGGATAGTTCCAGTATTAGGGATAGTTCCAGTCTTTAGGGATAGTTCCAGTATTAGGGATAGTTCCAGTATTAGGGATAGTTCCAGTCTTCAGGGATAGTTCCAGGGTCAGGGTATTTTTGAAAGATGAAGGCAAGAATAAGAGTGACATACTCATTATCTGATGCTTTTGTTAGTATTTTCCTTATTCAAGCGATATCAACAATTCGTCTTAGTAATATAACCAATTCGTTATACTGATATCACCATTTCGTTATAATGATATCAACAATTCGTTATAGTAATATCGTCAGTTCGTTATATTGATATCAACATTTCGTTATAATGATATCAACAATTCGTTATAGTAATATCGTCAATTCGTTATATTGGTATCAACAATTCGGTATGGTGATATCCACAATTCGTTATAACGATATCCACAATTCGTTATAACGATGTCAAAAATTCGTTAGAGTGATATCATTATAGCGAATTGTTGATATCACTATAACGAATTGGCGATATCAATCTAAGGAATTGGTGATATCAGTATAACGAATTGGCGAAATCAAAAATTAGTTATAGCGATATCGTTAAGTCCTTTAGATTGATATCACCAATTCGTTATAACGATATCACCAATTCGTTATAACGATATCACCAATTCGTTATAACGATATCAACAATTCGTTATAGTGATATCACCAATTTCTTGGAGTGAAGATCATAGTATCAACAATTCCAACTAATAAGTAATACCATCACAATGAATTAAGTGATACCACCCAATCGAGATTATTGAATTTACGGACTAATTTTGTGACAACACATCTTCAGTTTGCAAGGTGAAATCATTATGGTGATATCACTATAGTGCTTTGGTGACAAAACAACAAAGAATACCGACATGATATAACGAAACCATAATTCAAACTCAAAATCGAAGGACAAAAATATAAACAAATATATATATTTGTATGCAGACTCAAGAAAAGGTACAAAGAGAACAAGACCAGGTGCCCCGGAAGAGTAAGCATCTTCTGCTTCAGTGACGACAGATCCTGGTAAAATCCAGGTTAAATAACAATCTCAAACGAGAGTTAGGGCGGTGACAACGGAACCATTAGCTATATGCATATCAACAAACACCAAACGCGTCTAAATTCATATCGAGTGAGGAAATAAGATACGTGTATTTGTAACGTCCGCTCTCCATGAACACGGGACGTGAAAGTTCTTTTTGGGATGGTTGTGGTGTGATAAACATAATTCAACACTGGATATAAAGTTTACTTATATTTATTAATCCACAGGAAAATCCCGAAGGTACAATACAATCCAATGAAGTTTCATCCATCTTCCACACTATCGCCGGCGCATTCACACTTAACAGTTCACACACATTTAAACAAAACTAAGTCCTCACATCCTAAATATGTACATCCAAACGGCACTAAGTCCGTTTAGACTGAAAGCTGCTGGAGAACTCCTTATGCAAAACGCGCAAGTCTTTTTATATCCCCTGAGAGTTAATTAATATGTATGAATTGAGGATGTGGTCAATTGACCAATCCTGACCTTTAACCCGAAATATGGGCGTATCTAAACCCCTATCTCGTCATTTCCAAATATAGCCCTAGGCACTGACCACTGGTCCCACAGACCGTGTGCTACCTAATAACGACTGACTTTCAGGTTCTACCGTTTGGTTATATTTTACCTTGATATAGAATGAAGGGTGTAAACCTAAAACGGGTTAATTAACTACTGATCTAAGGGAAGCAACTCGAATAGATTTGGCTGACTATAGCGTATAGCTTTAACTACTCTAGGTAACTTTGAACACATAACATATAAAACTTGTCTATTTCCTAGTTCACTACACAACCCCCTTCTTTCGAAGAGTTTGTGTCCCCACAAACGTCATACATAGTTAATAGTCTTCGTAACAAAAGCAATCTATCTATTCTAACGTGAAAACATAAAACATATTAAAATACCATTTTGCGTTTGCATTAACAAAACTTTTCTTACGACATGTATGAGTCTAAACTTCAATGTCAAATATTATTTCCTGACATTCTACACTATTTTAAAACGTTTTGGCACTAAAACATTAAACGCACCAAATATTACGTACTTCTTTGCGTAATAAAAATAATGTTTACAAGCCTATAGCTAACATCGATCGCTTACGAGCTCCTGGCGGCTATATATCCGCAAAGTTCAAACAAACATCGTAAAATTAATGTCTACCAAAATATTAACATACATTTTACTGGTTTACCGTAATGTTTTAAAAAATGTACCTAGTCTACAAAACATACAACAACTCGTACTCTTCGTACATCTCTATCACACATTATACTCCTGCACACATAAAACGCCATCAGACTGTTTTATATTCTCGATTTTACATCGATATCCTACTTATTTGGCTACATGGACACAATGGAGAATCATTTTTCAAGTATAATTCTGATATGAAATAACAAATATATGTATGGTTTAGTTGTAACGTCCTAACCCCCAAGTATACGTATCCACTAATACGATATACTACAATATTGAGATAAAATCTACCCATAACCTTTAATTTGAGTTACATCTAAGATAGAAATCTAACATTGGAGGCAATACTCCCAACTATAATATTAATGAACATGCTATTCGTACATTACCTTTGACACAGTGAAATAAATTCCAAAAATTCACATGTATAAATGTGATCCACGGAAACAATAACTAATAATCACAGTTAGTGTGTTTGTCCTAAATAATATATCCATCGGAAATTACTTTAAGTCACTTTTTGATATCACAAAGTTCAGTTATAAAATGTCACTGTAAAGTATCCACGCACGTAATAATCCTTTGGTAATTCTGCATAGTTCAGTCCATTTAAAAGTTACTAATCCAAAAGTAACCAATTTCCGTATTTCACTAAATGTTCTAATCCAAGTCGAAAGTTTGAATTAATATCACAGTTCAAACACCAGATCAAAGTATCAACGTTTAAATCCCTTGATAATTTTGCACGGTTCCTATTAAAAAGTTAATAATCCATTAAAAGTCCTGAATGTTCTCTGATAATGATCCAAAATAACAGTTCAACGAACATCACTTTTTGAATTAGATAAGTTCAGTCACTTCAAAAAGTTGAAATCTTTACCGATTCAAAACAAAATCCATTCATCATCCCCCCCCCCCCCCCCCCCCCCCCCCCCCCCCGGGGCCTGCGTCCATATAGGGCAATAATTATGTCGATGATAACTACGTAATCCAATCTTCATCCCCACTGGGCATGCGTCCATAAAGGGCAATAGTCGATGATCTTCGTAAGTCCTTTGAAGTTTAAAACTGAGATCTCTAAGTTTCGATGGCTCGCCCAGTTCGCGTTGTCCTGACAACGAGGGGTGTCCACTTCTGGTCAGTCGTTGGAGCTGGCGAGTCCAAACGCTTAGGTAAATTATTGGTAGGGCTGGAAGCTCCCACTGTGCTGTCCCCTGTACGTGTACCTCCGTAAGGCTTCCAATTGCCACTGTGTATTACAACTGGCTCTGATCTTCCGGAGTAACGAATTCTAAATAACACATCACTAAGCCGTGCGACTACTGGCCACGGTCCGGTCCAATGACGGGCTAACTTAGCCTTAGTTCCCACTATTATTTAATGTTGGAATCTGCGTATTTTATCTCCAATATCATAACACATTTTGGTCATGAATAATAGCTACCGTTTTCCGTGCCGTACTGAATGATTAGTAAACTTTGTGAACACGTTTACCGAGTTAATTCGAATTATTACTGAGTTCGAATTGAATATTGTTTCCAGGATATGTCCTTTGAAAAACATTAATTTTCACTTATCTTAATGTAAATCCAGAGTTTACCATTAAATGTGACAAAGTTACTAGCATCCGTGTCAAGAATATAAATTCCACTTTCCAAGCTTGGATATCCGAGAATCGGAGCAGATATGTCGTTATTCCAGTTCGTTGAATGCGAACATACACTGAGCATTCCTTAGTCCATAATTTGACCACTTAAACACCTTTTCCTGGCGAGGTCACGCAGACATTTCGCTATTAGTGCGAAACCGAACATGAATTTCCGATAATTTGACGCAATTCCGAGATCTAACACTCTATAGCTGTAACTCGGTAATATACAAAACTGGAGCAACATCGCTTCAACTGCCGCGATTTTCGAAGGATTTCCAATGCTATCCTGAGAAACCACCTGTCCTAGGACCTAAACTTCATTGTACAAGAAGTTGCATTATTCGCCTTAAATTTCGCGCGATATCAATGCTACCAAACAGCGGTCAAACTATACCATAACTGTTTAAAATCCTTCGCGTACACAATTATTGTCCAGATGAAGCACCATATATATAGTATTATATGCACTAGCTTCCACTTAGCGCCTACTCCATCCTGGACACATGATTGGCACTATTCAAAGTCCAAAATCATCTACATGTACAAATATCATCCTCACTAGCTGAGACGTAACGAACGCGGACTTGGCTCATTAATCTGACATCGATGAAAAGAGTCAAATTAACAAATACAAGCGAATTAAACCACAGCTCCACTGAATGCGACCAAATATCATCTATACGACCAAATACGTGTAGGATACACATCATCTGCTATGTTAACACATATTCTCCAGGAATTCTTCATTTTCTATACCAAAACCACGAGCTAAAACTTGTCTCTTCAATTCCACAATTTTTGAATAATGCACGTTTCTCCATGACATAAGTAGTTTCAAATCGCGTGCGAAACGGTACTAACACAGGGCGTTCTTCTGGTGTTACATTGTATTCGATGATACGCCAAAAGATGTTTCCATCATGGAATTACTCCTGTCCCCAGAGTCTAATTTCCAATTAAGTTAACGGCTATTTTGCTATCAACTTCCTATCCGCGTTGCTTTGGACATCACGAATTTAGCTTTCACATCTTCCTGTCTGCGACTTTGCGCGGAAGATTTTAAACTTTTCCACTTTCTCCCAATGTCTGTTTTAGCACCACCGTTCGCTTTCCCCGTATGGTCGACCCCATCAACCTTACTGTTTTAGGTCCAGAAATTGGCGATACTTGACTTTGGTTATTCCCTGAATTGAGCCTTCCCGAATCTAGGACTGACACACGATACACTGATCAAGTTCCTGCTCATTTTACTTCTTATTCTGAGAGTCGTCACAATCTATGAACGATCATAGTTTCCTAAATGGTCAAAAACATGTGTCTAAAATGCTTAATCATTTTATTTAGCAATCCGAAAGTTCTTTGACACCGTCACAGCTTTTATAACCGTTATTCGACAATATTTCGATGATTTTTAAATGTACTCACGGTTCATTGGATAAAATTTCCTATACATGTCCTGTATATATCCTGTATATAATCCCGGAAAATTGTCGGATTTTAACTTCCAAGTAGCGAAAATATTCACTTTTAATTTCCTAAATACTTCTCCGTTAGGCACTATCAACGCGAGAAAACACAATGAGTTAACTTCCATAGTAACTCGGAAACCACTAGAAAAATCCTCAGCTTCCCGATGGTAAATATCCTCCGAAAATCCCAGACCTATGTCCTGCATCATATCCCGAGTAAATAGATTTCTCATTACAACTTCAATATAATAGAGAACACAACTGCTAAACACACAGTCAAAACGTTCCATTACTCAACATTTCTTTGTGAAACACATAACTATATGATGTGGGTAGCGGAGATAAATCCACAAGCTCGAGGCAAGCACTTCTAGGGTTAAAATCCATTTCCGAACAAAGTTTCCGAATATATGCCGTTCCTTTGTAAATTAAGAGTAACGGACTTAAAACACACAGTTTTCGTGCTCTCGATAGTACTATAGGATTTGACGAGTTGTATAAAGTTTACTTATATTTATTAATCCACAGGAAAATCCCGAAGGTACAATACAATCCAATGAAGTTTCATCCATCTTCCACACTATCGCCGGCGCATTCACACTTAACAGTTCACACACATTTAAACAAAACTAAGTCCTCACATCCTAAATATGTACATCCAAACGGCACTAAGTCCGTTTAGACTGAAAGCTGCTGGAGAACTCCTTATGCAAAACGCGCAAGTCTTTTTATATCCCCTGAGAGTTAATTAATATGTATGAATTGAGGATGTGGTCAATTGACCAATCCTGACCTTTAACCCGAAATATGGGCGTATCTAAACCCCTATCTCGTCATTTCCAAATATAGCCCTAGGCACTGACCACTGGTCCCACAGACCGTGTGCTACCTAATAACGACTGACTTTCAGGTTCTACCGTTTGGTTATATTTTACCTTGATATAGAATGAAGGGTGTAAACCTAAAACGGGTTAATTAACTACTGATCTAAGGGAAGCAACTCGAATAGATTTGGCTGACTATAGCGTATAGCTTTAACTACTCTAGGTAACTTTGAACACATAACATATAAAACTTGTCTATTTCCTAGTTCACTACATATTATCAAATGAGATCATACTATGTCAACCATAAAACTTTTCCATGCACTTTATCAATCTGAATCTCTCGGAACCTGGTTTTGTTAATTTCTCCATCAGTTATCAAGGTCTGTCACGCAAATCGTGATAATGGGAACAAGCACTTGAATATAGTAATATCTGGAACTAGTAGAGGTTAATGTCTGAAAATAAACCCCTTTAAGTCCGATATTCTACTTTTTACCCTCCTTTTAGAGTGGACTTATTTTCAAAGTTCCTCGGTTTTCTTCTCAAACTTACGTTTGGGTTTTTAAATTATTCATTAAATTTCTGCTCATTTCTAGTCTCCATACACGTATAGCAATGACGTACTCGGTGTTTTGCTATTTTTTCATAACTTGTTAATTTAATTGTGTATTAGGGATGATTCTGTTTAAACTGTTTTGATTTGATGAGTTAATGTACTGTAGAATTCCATTTAAGATTCGTTTCAAGTCACGTGACATATTTTCTGTCATACTGTTGTAATCCCACTCGTGGTATTTTAGGCGTGACACTTGTCAGAAGAAATCAAGAAGTCGGAAGAATGTAGAATAAGATCACCAACATCCTATTGGACCTCGATGAGTTACATCCTTAACCATTCCCTCTACATTCCGGTTTATTAAGTTCCGCCCACTTCTCGCCTGATTGGCTCGACGGAAACACCCGAGTGCAGGAGTGTTTTAGTTCAAAGACTAACACACAGGACTAAAACACAGCTAAGCAAAGTCGAGTGACATAATCGATTTAACCAGTTACTTTTATAATGAGTAACTGAAGTAGAGGTATATTAAAATTATTTTTTCATTAATCAGGTAATAATTCATTTAATAAATATTACATCACATCCAAGTTACATAACATACAAGATAACAAAATATTATCACAGACCGATGAAATATATAAAATTTTGCGCATTTAAGAAGTTTGGTACCACAGAAGGAAACAAACACAAGGTATTTGAGTATTTTTATCAATAATTTGTAGTACAAAGTACAGAATGTATAATATCTTATACTGATATAGTTGACTGGTACGTTTTACTTGGATGACCCATGGATGTTATGGAAACAAAATTCCAATAGGGTCCTTTGGAAAAATATTAGCTACCGGCCATAAATTTTAGGATGAATTCAAAATTTGGAATTCCATTCCAAAATAATTCAAGTGAAACACTAGCAAGGATAACTAGTTTTTATAAAAGACAGTCTCGCTTTGTTGCTATTTATCATACGATTTTGACATGAAATTTAAACTGATTCTTGGTTTTGCATTTATCATAATGTCATAAATGTATCACCAGCTATGGTCAATTAAAGACGGCCTTTCCCGTATGGTATCCATTGGTTTGGTTTTGGTTGTATTGTTTAACGCCCTATCGACAGCTATTGTTGTCCCTGTGTGCGAGATGCATGGAGTGAGTGCGAGTGTATTTTTGGGAGGCTACGGTATGTCTATCTCCGTGTGATAGAGCGGAACTGATGCCGACTTTATAGTGCTACCTCACTGAAGCATACTGCCGAGGACATCCAGCAGGACACCCCATCCAGACATACCACTCCTTAAATGCTCAGCGTTAAACAGGAGTAGAAAACTACCATTTTTAAAGACTCTGGTATACATCTCGGCCAGGACACAGAATCAAAAGCCTTCCTCATTGGGGTGAATGCTGAACAAAAAGGCAAAATTGAGTGTCAAGGGAGCGATCAGGGAGAAGAAAGATTAAGAAAGAAGAGAAAAGATAAGATAAAAAATATAGTCGCTTTTTACGAACATACCATGGGGTGGACGGTACAATCATCCTTACGCTTTATTTGCAGGGTTTTAAACAAAATGTTTTTTTTTTCTTTCCTTTTTTAAAATGTTAGTCCCGGACACCGTTTTATTAAGAAGCAAGTCTCTCGAACGAAGCTATCTGTTGTCTATCAAATCTTAAACTTTGGCATCATATGAAGTTTCTGTTGATTTTTTTTTGTGAGTCTGCTGTAACAGGAAGAACAAACATACCTGTACTCAAAATGACACTGAATCAATGCTGAACGTGATTTTTTTTCCTGATCTACATAAAAAAAGATAAGTTTCTGGTAAATCCTATGTATAGTATTGTGTACTATATTTTCCAAATATTGGAATTCATATAATTGAACATTGTGTGATAATTTAGATTCAATTTTAGTCCATTGCAATTTACATCAAAGCTTTAATCTATTTAAGTTGTTGGTTTTTTTAGCACTCAGATAGATGGAAATTTGCTGTTAGCAAGTCAATTTTCGGGGGTCTTAATTACTCTTTGAAAAAAAATCACTATCATTTACTTGCATTAGCAGCTTACATTCCGAAACAATAATAATTTGCATATAAATACATTTACACGTAAAAATTAAAGAGGACTCAGTTTACTATCTTTTATATATGAATAAATTGCTCTCTATCGGATCAATAACATTTGGTCACTTTCCTTATCGCTATTGACCAAGAATTCCAATGTATTTTCGGCAGGTCTAAAGCTCTGACTAACAATAAATGGTGAAGTTATATGTAGAGCACGATTCTAATGCTAGTGCATTTAAACCGTCCGTGTCTATCCTGGTTCTAATCGTCGTCCGATCCTGCCCGATCCTGTAAATTGTCGCCCAATCATTCCAAATCCTATTGTTCGTGTTACCGTGATTTAACACTTCGCGGGATATTTGTTTACATCAATCAACTACAAGCTCACGATCAACATTTAGAGTACTTGGCGTATTAAACCAGACGGTGCAATATGCCACCAAGGAAAAAGAAAAGGAAATCATCTGGTAGTCATAGTAAAGGTTTGTGTCAACTCCAGGGTTGTCTTGCACTTTTGAATATATAATACCACATGTACAGGGCTTCGCTTTCGAAGTTACATTGAACCACGCACAGGTATAATGTACTTGGGGTAAGAAATTATATTTGTATACTGTATACTATATAGCCTCGTATTACTATATAAAATAGAACGAGGCTATATGTGGAACCACGGGCATGGCATGCATGGCTAGTCCGAATTTTCTGACGATCTTAATACGTTGATGTAATCCGCTAAAATTGCCCATGACTGGGTAATTATCGCAGGCTCCAAAATTCTGACAGTGCATCAGCAGGCGACTGGTCAGAATTTGGGGGCCTGCGATTATGGTCCATTTTAGCAGATTAAATTTGATGGATATGATATGTGCTTTGGGCTGTCATTTTGCTTTCAACATCGATCGCCCTCGCAAAAGCATCTCCAATTAATTTGACATATTTGTTCAGTAATTATATATAATTAAACAAAATCTTATTATATAACTCGTTAAGGCTCAGTTAAAAAATCTTTATTATTTGGTTATTTAACAAAGAGAAAGATAGCACTAATTAATTTATTATCAAATATTTCTTGATCTAATGAAAAGGAGAGTTAAATACATTTGTGTACTATATACTGTATATATATATAGCTATTGATCATGAAGATAAAAACAATCAGCTTTTAGTCTGATTAAGAGTAAATTTTCAATCCATTTCAGACCTGACCACCAAAACGTTTGCGGACAATGAAATCAACAACTGGAAGAAAATGGACAAGACAACCGAAGAATTCCTTATTGAGGTCCTTGATGAAGGAATCAGGTATAAATGAGTTAGGCTAGAACGAATATTCATACCCTGCCTACACTGCTCTCCGACAGGGTATGAAGTCCCTCCCATTACTGATAGTGTAGCAAGCCCCGATGTGATTCACATTGGGCAGTATTTAGCTGTGGTTGTAATTTTCTCGGATAAAGAACACATGTAAATTGATGATTCTGGTATCTTATTATCAAGATTCAATCCACAAACCTGCACATTACAGTGTACATTTGTACGTCAATTGTTTGACAATAAATAGTAAAATCCAAAACCAGCAAGACACACAGAGATATGCAGTTCAAACATACCGCCATCTTTGATACAATCGTAAAGGTTAATTTCCTTTTAAGGAAATCAAAACAAGAGGCCCAGAGGGCCTGTATCGCTCACCTGGATTTCATGAGATATGAAACAAGAATGATGATTAAGTATATTTGTCACTGGTATTGCTATGTCAATATATCATAGGCATTTTATATGGGTACGTGAGGGTTTTATGCCAAAAAATGCATTAATCCATGAAATAAAATTAACTTTTGGCACAACCCCATAGGGATGCTACCACACAAATGCGAGTGATATCCATTGCTTGTAGTTTCAGAAAAGAAGTTGTTTAAACCTTTTGACCCCGCCGTCTGCACCCCGGGGGGAGTGGGGGCCAGTTCCTTCCTTTATAAAATTTTGAATCCCTACCCAAAAGGATGCTACCAGGCAAATATGAGCGATATCCCTTGCTTAGTTTCAGAGAAGAAGTCGTTTATATCAATATAGCCCAATTGACCACATTTGGCCCTGCCCCTCAGGCCCCAGGGAGGTCGGCCCCACCATTTGTACACTTTTTAATCCCAACTCCAAAGGGACGCTAACAGTCAAATATGAGTAATATTTATTGCTTGGTTTCAGTGGAGAAGTTGATCATATCAATTAAGCCAAATTGACCCCTCTTGGCCCCGCCCCTCAGGCCCCCTGGGGGTCAGCCTCACCATTTGTACATTTTGAATCCCCACCCAATAGTGATGCTACCAGGCAAATATGAGCAATATCCATTGCTCGGTTTCAGAGAAGAAGTCGCTAATATCAATATAGCCCAATTGACCACATTTGGCCCCGCCCCTCAGGCCCCTAGGGGGTCAGCTCCATCATTTGTTCAATTTTTAATCCCCACCCCATAGTGATGCTACCAGACAAATATGAGCGATATCCATTGCTTGGTTTCAGAGAAGAAGTCGTTTATATTAAGAGAGCCAAATTGACCCCTTTTGGCCCCGCCCCTCAGACCCCTTGGGGGTCAGCCCCACCATTGGTACAATTTTGAGTCCCCACCCCATAGGGATGCTTCTGACCAAATTTGGTCAAATTCTGATGTGTGGTTATGAAGAAGAAGTCAATTGTTGATGGACGGACGACGGACGCAACGGTATGGCATAAGCTCACCTTGGTCCTTCGGACCAGGTGAGCTAATAAATTGATGCTAATGAGATTTCCCCGCGAGATTTCAACAGATAAACAGAGTTATATATACCTCGGTGAGGAAGGTCAATTCATTCTGAAATTCTTTGATTTCACAAAGTAAGATGCACTTTCTTCACAAGAGTTACACAACACTGGTTAAATATCTGATTTTGTATTTTTTTTAACGTAGTAGCCTCATCCATATATGGTCACAGGTACCATATTTGGGTCAGCATCCTCGAGCTCGCGAGAGTTCTTCGAGAAGTATCATGACAAATTAAATTTTTCCAGATTGGACAGTAGGCCAATACATTGCAAAATTGTATTAGAAATGTTTAATTATACGAACTATTACTCCAAAGTTACATGATATCCGCTATTTGTAGCATTTTCGAGGTTCACTGTTTTGCAACACTACCGTCAATGGAAGGGAATCATAGCTCTGACGACGATCATCTGTCAGAAATTGTCCGTTCGCCGTCCAGAGGTACATTATCGCAGCTAGAGCTAGGCCAAGCAAAATTATAGTTGTGTTTAATTTTCTCCTCTGGTCATTATTACATCCATGTTAGAATTCGAAGGAGAGGCATGCACTCACTTGGTACAGTAGGTTAACACTTTGTCTGTGTGTAGCCTGCTACCTTAAATGTTAAGTAAAACTGCATGTTACGGCTCATTTGTACAAGGTACCTCATGCTCATAGACCCCTCAACAGTGAAGTTCATTTTCTATGAACTTAATTTTTTATTTCAAATCAACCACAGGGAGTTGCCTACAGGTGAGGGCTTATGCACAGGGGCTTGGCACAATTTTCCAAACAATAATCTATATATGTAATATACAGGGGCTTGGCATGATTTTCCAAACGATAGTCCATATATATATGTACATGTATTATACTATACTATTATATACATATATATGTATGGACTATCGTTTGGAAAATCGTGCCAAGCCCCTGTTGGCTTATATGTAACTACTTAATTAAGCAAATTGCCATTATACAGTGCAAATGAAAATGTATGATGTATAATAAATATCTACAGTTATATTAAAGTGGTTATCTGTAAAGTTTAAAGGGTGAGAGGTCAAACTTGACAATTTTGAAAAAAAAATAATATAATATTTCTCAACAGACTGTAAATCACTTATATTTCGTGTGGGGTTCATTTTCGCATTAATACGCGATGAGAGTCAATCACAAATTAAAATCCTTTGTGATTTATTTGTAAGAAAATAACACCTTTGGTTGGTGGCCAAGCTATTGGTAACGATATAAAAGGAGTCTTGCCGCATTCATGATTCTAACAGTCCATCATTCGTGAATTTTATGTCATTTCTACATCATCATTCACAAAATATGTCTGAAAAGGCAAGTTCGCGAAATAAAGTATTTGCAGAATCTAAGTGATTTACAGTATCTAGTCTATATCCACGCCATTGTATGTCTTGTTACTTGGTCAGTATATATGCATCAAAAATCTAATTTTTCACATGATTATATTAGATATTGAGTTTATATAAGTCATAGGTATAGGTCATGGTTAAATTGAAAAAAAAGTCGACTAAACTTTGTGAAACAAAATATTTGATAATCTCACAAAAGATTGACAAATTTACAGAGGTACTTCTCAGTTGGTATACATATATATATATTCATCCCAAGGTTATAGCATGGTAACATACAGTTCTACAGCTGATAGGAATTTGGTGGTCATCAGCCACAGTAATAATGGGTCAAAGGTCAAAGTTGACTTCTTTTTGTGGAAAAAAAAAATACAATACTTGAACTCAGCTGGTTAAGTTCATTCAAGGCTCTTTCTGAGGACTTTTTGAGGCCATTAGACTAATGGGCCCCATTCCCAATTGAAATTATTTCCTATTTAGGCCAAATTTCCAAAATTAGCAGTTTTCTCGAGCTCCTGAAAAACTCTTTCCCAATTCACCATTTTTTCCCCAAAAAGAGACAAAAAGGCCCCATCCCAAACTAGGGAGAAAAAGCCTTGTCATTTTGACACTGACAGGGCAGTATGCTGGACTGCTATTTATCAATTGTGGACCTTTTGTGAGGTCAGTATATATGGTGTTATACCGACCTGATAGAGTCAAATACCAGGGTATTGACTGTGGGTGAAATTGCAGTATGTTCATCTTTATAACAAGACATATTATAGGCATTAATTATGACGTCACAATAATAATGATTTCATAAACCTAATATTGACTAAGTGTTTCTAAAAATAGAACATCAGGTCAATATCACAAAATATTTACCTCCACCTGACCATGTCTTAGCCAATGAGAATTGAGGAAAATCAGACTATATCTATTATCTTAAAAAGTGAACAATACCTTGCTTCATGGCTCCTTCTTAAAGCTGAATTTTCATTTTCATCTTCACTTGCAGTACAATAACAACCAATAGTAAAAAAGAGCAGTACTCCGAGATCAACACCCACCTCAAGGAAAGCAGACATAGGTAAGCACATGTTCCATTAGAGGTAACTCTGAAAACAGAGAGCAAGGTTATCTCCCTTTATAAAACAGACAATAGGGTTATTTCCCTTTATAAAGTAGATAGCAGGGTTATTTCCCTTTACAAAACAGACTGAAGGGTTATTTCCCTTTATAAAGCAGATTGCAGGGTTATTTCCCCTTATCTGAATATCTTTAAAATTTTGGACATCTTCATGGTAATGATATGGGATTGTGTGCTCAATATACACAAGCTTGAGTCTTTCCTTTGTACAGGTTCCAGTTTGTCTCATTCTAATAATTTCTTCTCCGGCCATACCTTCTGAACTGTTGAATATGTCTTTGACGAAACTTGCAGTATATGTTTGCAGCATATAAAGCAGAAGTGCAGTGCATTGCTGTCAGGTCACTTTCACATTGAACTCGGGGTCAAAGGTCATATAAGTGCATTTTTTTTTCAATAATCTTTGTCTTAAGGTGATAACTTTCAAACCATTAGATATTCTCATGAATTTGCTGTATAACTTTTCACCCATTGATGGTGTGTAGTGCTTTTGTCATTGGACTATCACGACCTTGACTGGAAGGTCAAAGGTCAATTCAAATAAGTTCATTTTTTTCCAACAATTACCTGTCCGGGCCATAACTTTTTAACAGTTAAAGAAATCTGTATGACAGCTGCTGTATAATTTTAACTTATATCTTATTTTACCACCCACAGATGTAGCCTGAGTTTCCCTTGGCCCTGACACCCTACCCTGTCTGGTGTAGGGCCCCTATATACCAAACATGGAATCAGGGCCAGAGGAAACTGGGGCTAACACAGATGCAGTGCTCTGTCACAGGGTCAGTGCAACAATTGAATGAAGGAAGACTTATGGTATTGGTAGCTGTTCTTTTGCTTCATTTAGTAATCTGTTGTTCATGTATTTAATCTTAGTCCAATATAATGTTGTCCTGTCCCAAACTTTTGAAAAGTTAAAGAAAAGAAACATAAAACATACGTTGTATATACATGTACATCAACCACAGGTGATGTGTGTAATACAATGCATAATTGATTGCAACCTTCATTTTCAGGTCAAAGGTTAATTGAGCCAAAAAAAATTTTCAATGCTTTGAATGAGAAGTGGGGTTTGGTTGCATTTGCTTATGCCATTATTTTTGCAGATTGGTGAAGAAATGGAGAGAACTGAAAATGCCTAAAAACACGTTTGGCACTTACAAGGGTTTGCGGAAACTAAACGTAAGTTTATCTCATCATATTATATACATCCACTTTGAAATATCCTTCGCTGTAATAATGTTCATTACAGTTTGGGTCAAGTTGACTGAATGATGGGAAATTGATCTTGGCCTCAATGAAGAAAACATACTGGTTCTCATTTTCTATAGATCTGTACATTTTTGCAAATTTTAGAAATATCGGGTTTTTATTTTTAGATTTTTTTTTTTTTTATGATAATTATCCCCTTCCCTGTTTAAATTCATAATTGGCAGTGACTGTAATTTGGATGAAAATGAGTGTAATGCAAAATATTTTAAAGTGAGAAGGATGTAGCTGTTTTTTCACCTCCTACCCCAAAAAACTATTTATAATTGTGCTTAGGTATGTTGGCATATAAGCTTTTAAATTAGCTTCCTATTTTTGGAAAATCCATTTAACTGTTAGAATTGGGAAAATTTTACATAGAAATTATGTCCAAAATTTACACCCTGATATAATTGTTTTATGCTTAATTAAGTTTTATAATGTTGTGTAAATCCTAGCTGTATACATGATAGTACACACCATTTACAAAGATTATCTTGACCCTTGAGTCTGTTTTTCTGATCTTCTTTTGTGATATTTGCCATTTTCCCGTGTTTTTCTGGAGTTTTAATCTTCGGACAAAGATTGCAACTTTTTAATTTCTTTTGGGAAAAAGTAAAGCTAAAATGCACTGAGAATTGGGCTATTTTGTGAGCCCAGTTAAATAGGCAGGAAAAAAACTTTAAAGAGACTGTACAAAATGTATATACAATGTATTTAAATTATTTTCATTCCAACAAATTCTTTTGACAAAGTTGATACTTGTAAGTCAATCTGACAGCTCAAATAAGGGCCAAAGCCTTTATAAATTCTCTCTAAGGGGGGCCGCGGTGGCCGAGTGGTTAAGGTGTTCTGACACTTTATAACTAGCCCTCCACCTCTGGGTTACGAGTTCGAAACCCATGTGGGGCAGTTGCCAGGTACTGACCATTGGTCGGTGGTTTTTCTCCGGGTACTTTCCTCCACCTCCAAAACCTGGCACGTCCTTAAATGACTCTGGCTGTTAAACAAAAACAAACAAACAATTATAAATTCTCTCCATATAAAGAAGTCCCTGGATCTGTTATGGAAAACTCAGCCTAATCTATCCACCACAAGTCTGTGTCCTCAACAGCTTTATTGTCCCATTCTCACCATGTTGTCTAAATGAATGACATTTTTTGTCTGTAAAGTACTCGCACAACTGAATAATTTACTATATGTTATTACTAGTGACCCCATCCCTTCACTCGCTCGTTTGAAGTTCAAATGATGTGCAATTTATATCAAATCAAAGTTTGATGATTTTCTATCGGATAAATGCTGTTTTTGTATATAAGAGCATATGGGTACTCTGAAGACATTAAACCCGACATTTACAGTGCACTGGGGAACCCCCACCTGGGGATCCACTACTGCCCAGCAAAGTCATTACAAATCTATTACAAACCCATTACAAAACCATTAAAAACACTGATTCCATTAAAATTGGCCATTATTTCTCGTTTCCATTTTTGGGACAAACCTGGAGTTAAGTAATGTAATGGGCATTATTTTTCTAAATTTCAATTACTTTCCTATTAACATTTTCTTTGTAATGGTCATTAACAAAATAATGGCCATTACTTCATGTTTTGTATTTTTCTTAATGGCCTTTATTCTGTTTGTAATGGCCATTAGAGTGGAGTCATCATAATGTTATGGCCATTACTAACTGTGGATTTTATGTACTCCCATAACATTTTCCATTTAATGGCCACAACAAATTATGGTCATAATGCAATAGCCATTACTTAATGGTACCTTTATGTAATGCCATTACATTTGTTATTCCGATGTGCAATTCCTCTCAAGAACATTTTTTTTCTTGTAATGGCCATTACAAATATTACAAATATCATCACATCATATTGTAATATATATGACAATGTTTAATATACTACCATGAATTGTTGACCTTAAATTAATGTATTATTTCAGTATCTTATTTTTCATTATATTGTTATTGTTGAATTCCATGTCTATATTACAATTTTGTTGTTGGCTTAAAGAAGAATAAGGAAACTGTACAGGCTAACTAAACCCCTTCACAATAAAAAAAATTCAAATTTCCCGCCAAATTTTCCCGCCAAAGTTTTCCCGCCCAATAACTTCAAGCAGGAGAGTTCCAATACATGGCAGCCATGAGGCTTTTCTCACACATATGAACATGTTATTTTACAAATGAAGGGAAGTATTTATCTTTAATACCTGGTTCATGATTAATACAAGACTACCAGGAAATGAAATATTCAACTCTGGAAGTATGTCAACCTGTTTATAGGTAAGAATTAACTTAAAACCAATCACCATGCATGTGACCTAAATTTACATAGTGTACATTATATTCAAACAGCTTTGGCATTTCTTAAATTGTATTGCCTATTCAACCAAATTGTACAAACACACATCATATGTACATTGAGAATTAATGCAATAATGAACATAGATCACTCTTACATGTATCTGAAGAATATTAAAAGGATTTTGGGTCCACATGATTGTGTACTGTGAATATCCATTTTTGAAGCAGTTATCAATTTGAAACAAATGATGGATCACTTTGAATGCAATTTTTAATGGAAGGACTACATGTACAACGATATTGTCAAACATGCATAGTGATACAGTTCATGATGAACTTTGATGAAATTAAGTGGTAAAATGCATTTTCTAAATTTTCTGAATGCGTCTAATGTAGTGGTCACATGTAGGACCATTGATTTTGTATACCTGTATATATTTAATGGCCATTACACTTTTGTTTGTAAAAACGTAATGGCCATTACCATTGTGTTGATCTTTAAACAGTTTTTGTACTTTAAAAGTAATGGTCATTATATTTGTAAAAATTATGGCCATTAAAGTGTATTTTCTTGTAATGGTCTATTAGTTTTGTACACCTTTAATGGCCATTACACCTTTTCTGATGAAATGTAATGGCCATTACAGAGTACACTTCAGAAAGTAATGACACCGTTAATGGGCATTACAAAAATGGTTTTGCTCCAAACCTAATGGCCATTACATTACACCAAAATGTTTAATGCCCATTACACCATAAGGTTTGATGCCCATTACATTGAAAACTAATTATTGATGGCCCTATTACATTGTAATGGCAATTACTTAGTGAAAACTTTAATGGGTTTGTAATGGGCAATTTGACAGTAGTGATTAGAGTTAATGACTATTAATGTTTTTGTCAAACCATAAAAATCCTTAAAATGCATTTAAATTTTATTGTTTTTTTTTCAGACCCATTAATTTTGTACCTTTAATAGTCATTAATGTTAAATTAAAAGCCATTATTAAAATAATTAATGATCATTATAAATGTTTTGTTAATAGCCATTAAAATGTATTAATTAAGTACCATGAACTAATTGATTTGTTTCAACCCTTTGATGATCATTAAAATTGAAAACTGTCACATTTAAAGACTATCAAACTTGTATTAAAATTTTTCAATTAATAGCAATTAAAGGAACAAAATTAATAGCATGATTGATGGTTTTATGATGGGAAATTTTAATGGGGTTTTTAATGGCCGTTTTAAGGGCTTGGGTATGCAGTAGTGGGAATTCCCGCCTTTTTACACCTCAAATCCTACGTCATTCTATTTTCAATAGGAGTGTATATTTTTGATTTTCCAAATCTCAAGACCCTACTCTTTATTCTCGTATATAGAAAGTACCAATTTCATATGTTATTTACTCAGGAAAACAGCTACAAACCTAAGAAACACATTTTCCTCAGGGACTTGGTTCAGGTGAAACACCAGCTGATTGGCTGATTTAGTTGTGTGAGTCCTAATGCATCCAATTCATTACCATCCAAAACAGCCTTCTTCTCACAATTTAGAATTTTTTGCTCAAAATGAATTTACCAGGAGCATTTGTAGAGCTAGGCTTTAGAAATATAATTAAGAAAAAAAAAGAGAATGGTCCATGTTTGTTTATCACAGTCCAAACAGTTGGACTGGTTGAACCAGAATTGTTTGTATGTCTGAAATGTTATATGTAAAGTCCCTTGGAAAATTGGGCGAGAACAATATTTTTACCAATATTTTTACAAATGACTGTTTGGACATTAAGTGAATTTTAACCTTGGTGTTTGGTGATTTCTGTGTTGTAGGCGAGCTACACATCCATTTTGTCAGAGATGGCTGAACATGCGGAGGAACTGGAAAGGGCCGTTCAAAAAGCAGAGAAGTACATCATATTGTTATTATTGTCCTCCATGTAAACAAAATATTTTTTGATATTACATTTGTTTGTTTGTTCACAGTTAAAACATAAAACATTTCTAATATTCTGCACCCATCATTTTACTGTTAAATGAGGACGTGTACTTGTGAATTTATTGTGAAATTTACTATATTTATCCTCAAATAAACCTCCATCCTTATGAAAATTTTAGTACCATATTTATCCTCAAATAAGCCCCATCCCCGAGTGTAAAGTTTTAGTACCGTATTTATCCTCAAATAAGCCCCTCCCCTGGTGCAAAAGTTTAGTACCATATCCTCAAATAGGCCCCATCCCCTTATGTAAAAATCCTGTACCATATTTGCCCTCAAATAAACCCCCTCTTCCAGTGTAAATGTTTTGTATTTGAGGAGGGCTTAACAATTTGTGAACAAGCACCTTTTAGGTTTCAATTCAAAATGGAGAAGTTTATGTTGCAGGCCATATTAACCTCTTGTTCTGCTTAAAAAGTCTGGACTTTTTCCAATAATACCATTCCATTTCAGATCTTGTAAAGCTATGGAGAAGGAATTGAAGAAAAGGGATCAGTGTTTACAGGAAGAAATAACAGATGTGAGTATAAACTCTCTGTATAGTTCTAAAAAAATCATATTGGTCATGAGCATGTCAAAGATCTGTTGGTCAGATGTTACTGTGTACAGGATGTCTATATAGTCAGTGATGGGTAAAGTCAGGTTTTACTGTATAACATGTCAGATATTACTGTGTACAGGATGTTCATAAAGTCAGTGGTCGGTAAAGTCAGGTTTTACTGTATAATTACCATGTCAGATGTTACTGTGTACAGGATGTCTATAAAGTCAGTGGTCGGTAAAGTCAGGTTTCACTGTATAACATGTCAGATGTTACTGTGTACAGGATGTCTATAAAGTCAGTGGTCGGTAAAGTCAGGTTTCACTGTATAACATGTCAGATGTTACTGTGTACAGGATGTTCATAAAGTCAGTGGTCGGTAAAGTCAGGTTTTACTGTATAACATGTCAGATATTACTGTGTACAGGATGTTCATAAAGTCAGTGGTCGGTAAAGTCAGGTTTTACTGTATAATTACCATGTCAGATGTTACTGTGTACAGGATGTCTATAAAGTCAGTGGTCGGTAAAGTCAGGTTTCACTGTATAACATGTCAGATGTTACTGTGTACAGGATGTTCATAAAGTCAGTGGTCGGTAAAGTCAGGTTTTACTGTATAACATGTCAGATGTTACTGTGTACAGGATGTCTATAAAGTCAGTGGTCGGTAAAGTCAGGTTTTACTGTATAACATGTCAGATGTTACTGTGTACAGGATGTTCATAAAGTCAGTGGTCGGTAAAGTCAGGTTTCACTGTATAACATGTCAGATGTTACTGTGTACAGGATGTTCATAAAGTCAGTGGTCGGTAAAGTCAGGTTTCACTGTATAATTACCATGTCAGATATTACTGTGTACAGGATGTCTATAAAGTCAGTGGTCGGTCAAGTCAGGTTTCACTGTATAATTACCATGTCATGATCAGATGCTCTTAACAAATAATAATAAATATTATCACAATTTTAATTACTTCTTTCTTTCTTCAGAATCTTTTTTTATATGAGAGTTAAATAACAAAACCAAATATAGCTCAACATATTTTTGATCTCCTGTTTTCCAGCTGCACCCTTTGATGAGAGCTCCTTTCTCAACATCTCTGGAAATTCCACCCATACCAAGATTTGTAGAAGATTCCTGAAAAACCTGGGATTACAGATATTTGGTGGATATATGAACTGCGTTAATCGCCGTTTGTACAAAGATTAATGTCAGATTTTTACAAGGATCCTGCATAAATACCCAAAAAGTCTTGATTTCTGACATTCTTGGAAATATTAGGGCCCATTTTTGGGTATTCAATAATCATCTGTGACTAGATTTGTATTTGGTCGCAATTTCTGGAAGATTCTTGGAGACTTGGGCCTAGATTTATGAGAGATTTGGATTCCCAGACATCCGTTTGGGTGCTTGTCAATATTGCTCATTTTGCTGCATTACGATTAAAATATTTTCCTATACATATGGCTAACAAACTGGAAAAGGATTTTGATTAATTTGTCAGATGAGAACGAAAATTTTCTGAAGACATTTTGTGAGGTCATGGTTCATAGGGACATCAATTGTTTTGTACAAACAAACATACCAGACATTGTTGATAACATTATTGTGTGCAATATTGTTTTTGAGAATTGTAATTTTACTAATTCATGTATACACGTGTAGTTTAGCTATCATGCTGTCTGAAGATAATAAATCTTTAGTTTGTGTATTATGGTTTTTCACTGTGATAATTCTATCTGATTACGTTACACTCCACAAACCCTTGGCAGATATAGTCGTGTTTAAATCGTCGCGCCCTGGAATCCCAGGGCATCCAATCAAATAGCGTTTTACATTCAGGCTTGATTTTGCAATAAACAAAAATTGTGGCGCCCAATACAGATCTACCTTGTTGACTGTCATGGCATTTTATCTAAATACAGAGACGTACAATATTTGGGGAATGTGTTTGATCAGTTGATAGAATTGGTCACATATCTCATCAAAATGACACAAGGCTCCATGTGTGTTTGTAAATATCACTGATGAAGTACATCAGATCAGTAACGCTGGTTTTGATTGGTCGAAAATTTCACGCGTAAAGGGTGGTAATTTCTTATCTTCCCTAGCTAAGAAGGCCAGAACTGATGACTATATCTTCTGCCAAGGGTTCGTAAAGTGGAACGTAATCAGAAGCCTTTGCTAGCGAAGATGGGCTGGGCAAGATCAGGTTGCTTGCGCTCTAACAGACTGAGCTATCGCCCCCCCCCCCCCCCATTTATTGAGCTCAATAAAAATCTCTTTAATCTTAATTAATCAGAACTGTTATTTTTATCTACTCTTGGTTTCCCTTTCTCCTTTTGTTTAAGCTATATGTTGAATCATTTGTGATGATATTCAAGACCTTTTAGAAGTTAGAAATGATAAAGTAAAACTACGAAGTTGCATGTGTTCGTTAAATTTTGTAAATGTAAGTTACCATGTATTTCATAACAAGAAGTATATACATTTATTTTCTACATTTTTTCCCCTTTTCTCTCTTTAAAAAAAAAAAAACGTCCTTATAAACTGGAAGGCCTTATCTCCCTATTCTAGAAATGTCCCATTTTTTTGATAAATGACAACACAACACTGAAAATACAATATAACAAGTTGTTTTAATGCTATACTTCAATGTACACAAGATTAAGTTGACCTTTTCTTAATATCAGATCTTCAGATACACACTAATAATATTTCATTTCCAACTTTCATCATTACATTTCTGTGATTTTATCACGTGAATGTTTTCTTACCCAGATAAATAAAAAAAAAAAGAAAGAAAAAAATAGAATACCCTCATTTTCAATAAACTCAATTCTCTATGAATTAAATACAGTACTGTCTTGATTTCAACATTGTCAAAGCCTTAATTCAAACATGATTCCATTTTACACTATTAAACTGGAAGCCTAGGTATCGCTTATAAATAGTTAATTGACTTTGCAATATCAGAAAATAATGTACATATAAAATCCAATCTTATCATACTACTGTACTTATGTTCTTGGTAGAAGTTCGTGATGAAAAATAGTTTCTCTTATTCAATATATTACACAAAAAAAAGTTGCTAAAAATATCTAGTACAGTCCTAAAAAAAGCACCATTTAATATGCCCATCTACTTATTTCAATTAATTAACCTCCAAAATGTTAGCCCTGGTCGCTGACCTCAATTACCATGGTAACCAGCCAAGGTTAAATATTAATTGAGCTACCTACAAAAGTCAAACTTTTCCTTCAGATTCACTCCACCATATTATACTGTTAAAAAAAGTCTAAATTACAAAACAACCCAGGTGAGGATTAATATCTTTATAAAAACGTTCAAAATTTCTATGACAACAGCCATGTTTTTGCCACCGACTTCTCCACCACCCTGATCTCCATATATCACAGGGACCTGACACAACTGCTTTCTATGAGACCCAGACCAGTTTGTATACAGAAGAATATACAAGTATTGGCCTCTTTTGAGGCCAAACTGTGCCATCATCTAAATAGAATGAAGATTACTTCTTTGTGAAAAGCCAATATTCAATAAAATACATTGTACATCATATGTATCATAAACAGGTACAATTTCGCATACCATTTTGAAATAAGTTTGACTCGCCTCTAAAATGCCAATTGTATATCTTGATCTTAAATAAACGATATCAAAATCTAGTCATTATAAGCCAATAAATAGGCAGAAAATTTTTCACACAATTCGAAGGGAGGTTACTGTTCAAGGAAAATTTAATTTTTCACTGGTCCCCGATATGAGGAAGAAAATGTTCCAAGAATAAACTGCAAATTCAATGAATTTGGCTTGAATATGAAATAATTTCAAATGGGATTCGGGCCCATTATCAATCGTCCAAAATACAGAATAGGTCCTGAAATAATTTTGTTTAATATTTCATAATTTTTTTAAGGTAGCACTAGGATCAAGCATATATAACCCATTGCTTACATATTTCTTTTCACAGGAAACAATGTCATAAAAATAATTTAAGTTACTGTTGTTATTTCTAAAATTCTGCATCATTATAATACCCATGCATCAAAATTTAAAAAAAAATAAATTTAACTATTTTTGCTTCAGTCATGGCGTTGAGAAATGCATGGATACATGTATGATCGCTATTTAATTTTTCTTGACAGTTTTGGAACAATTACTTTGAAATGAATGAAGTCCTATCAATCTATTAGTCTAGACTTGTTATTGTATAATAAAGAAAATAACAATAAATCTCATTAAGAGTTTTCAAACAAAACTTAATTCTATAAAACAAATTCACATATGCATGACCAAATTGTCTTAATTTGAAATGTTATTTATACAGTGTCACTTCAATAATTTCTTTTTTTTTTGTTAGTTTAACATTGTTTCTCATTGAATTTATTGAAGAAAACCTGTCTAAAAGATTTAAATACAAAATGTACAGCAGTGTTTTGCAGCATTTTACTCATACAACTGTAATCCATATATCCTATGTATGTTCATAAGAATTTAAATTTTCTTTTCATAAGACCGAATATATCTCTTCCCACAAATTCACCCTTAATATATACAGACTTTTCTCCAGTCCTTAAAGTTTTGGAGACAGTCAATGATTGTGTGTTTTATACCACAAAGTCGGGGGTTCTCTATGAAAAATGATCGACAGATGATCTTTTTCTACGGTGAATTAGTTGGTCAGAAAGCACAAAGAAACAAGTCCGTAGCTCAAGTCTTTCATATCCATTCTCTGATGACGGTTGACCTCCATCAATTGCCTTTCTTTATTTCTCCGCAGACTAATTACTAAGTCATGTGACTATAACCTCCGCGGAGTATCCCATCGGTTGTGCTACTACTGGAGAGGTGAAAATGGAGTCGGTATTAATATTCTGGACTGCATGTGACGAATCAGAGGCACTGGGAATTAAAAAGAATTTTTTATTAATTGGAGAAAGAACAGACATTCCCGAGATCTATACCAAACATCAATGTAAAGAAAATGTACATGTGTGGTCTGTTATGGGGAAATGTACAGCACACAGGTCATATTTTATTTTAAAACAATTGCCAAATAGATTATACATTGTATACACATAGATTATTTTTGTGTGATTATTGTTGGCCCTAGATAAATGTGTGAGAGAGGTCTTAATTACTACGGAAGGAAGTCTTGAGTTTCTGGAAAAAGCCAACATGGTCGGCAGTGTGGTACTGCTGTGTCTCCTGACCACCTGGCATTTGTAGCATCATTTGGGCATAATCTACAGTAATATAAAAACTCACCAGTGTAAGCGACACACTCGTCCCAGCCAGGTTTACTCCAGGCCTGTTCTCTTGTCTCCTTACGTGACTGTAGATCAGTGTAACCTAAAACCATATTCGACATTTATACTGAAGATTTTTATATATCTCATTGACTTACGTGACTGTAGATCAGTGTAACCTAAAACCATATTCGACATTTATACTGAAGATTTTTATATATCTCATTGACTTGCGTGACTGTAGATCGTTGTAACCTAAAAGCTGTTTGTCAACATTTAATTCTGAAGATTATATTTTCTACTTACATATATGTGCGACAAGATCGATGTAACCGAAAAAATTATACATCTTTACTTAATGTCGAAGATTATTTGTCTACTTACACATATGTGACTGTAACCTAAAAACTGTATGTCAACAATTGATTCTGCTACCAAGATCGATGTAACCTTTTCAAAATTGTCATTGATGATCAGGTTTATTCTTTTTTTTTTTACTTATTTTCGAGTATTTTCGATCGTCGGCCCACCACTAATTAAAAGTCACTTTGCTTCTGACTTTAGCATACATTTATACAGTATCCTGCATAATTTATAAACTTGTTTTAAAAGGCATTTTACATTTAACAGACCTTGACCCCTTGATAAGAGACGTACATGCATACCTAAGGAGGTTACACAGCGTACAATATAAATTACTGCCTTGATGAAGTGTGACAATTCAGCTCCTTATCAACTATCAGATTATACACTGAACCTCAGTCAAGTTAATTCACCAAAAATTTATTAGTGGAATTGAAAAACTTGAAATCTCAATATCAAGCTAGAGTGGAACTTCGTTAAATCAAACTCGCTGGACCACGAGAAAACTCTTGAGTTATCCGAATGTTCAAATCAAACGAGTTGTCATTTTTGGTTCAAAGTTTGGTCAATATTTGTCAACATTATATGATAATTATAACTCCGCTCTGTCACTCATCAGTTTAGTCTAAAGACTGGTCAATATATGTACATGTATAGTGTATGTAATATTTCGTTCTGACACTCGTAGTTGTTGTTTGAATCTGAAACTTAAGCACACTTGCTGGGATCAGGAATGTTAATTCAAAAATTCTTTTTTAGTACATGTATTACAGTATTATTATAACATGCGTTTTCTCGCTGTCTTAACTGTTTATGCATTTAAATGTTTAGTTTGTTAATATGAAAAACAACATTAATCACAAAACTTGAAACAATAAACATCTAAATATTAATATTAAACATCAACAGTTATACATGTATAACAAGAGGCCCAAAGGGCCTTAACGGTCACCTGAGATTTGAAAATTTTCAGTTAATTTAATTGACCGTTTTTGGTTCCAATAGAAATAAAACAAATGATTGTCAAAAATATGAATTCCCTATATAAACTATAGCAAAGTTTACCCTCTCCCTAGGGGCAAACGTGAGACCCCAGGGTCATGAAATTCACAATTTAAGTAAAACACCATGAAACCCTTCCTTCTATGTAAAGTATTTGATTCTATTTTATATAGGTATTGAGAAGAAGCTTTTTGAAATTTCAGTCGATTTGACCCTTTTTAGCCCGCCCATCAGCCCCTGGGGGTCAGTCAGGGCCAACATATGCATACCATCAAACTGTTATCCCATGCTGATAATGTTGACCAGGTTAGAATGAGTTCCAATACAAATCCAACAAATAATAGTCAAAAATGTGATTTCCCTATATAAACTATAGTAAAGTTTACCCCCTCCCCAGGAGCAAACGTGAAACCCCAAGGGTCATGAAATTCACAATTTAAGTAAAACACCATAAAACCCTTCCTTCTATGGAAAGTATTTGATTCTATCTTATATAGGTATTGAGAAGAAGATTTTTGAAATTTCAGTCAATTAGACCCTTTTTAGCCCCGCCCCTCAGCCCCTGGGGTTCAGTCAGGGCCAACATGTGCATTCCATCAAACTGTTATCCCATGCTGATAATGTTGACCAGGTTAGAATGAGTTCCAATACAAATCCAACAAATAACGGTCAAAAATGTGATTTCCCTATATAAACTATTGTAAAGTTTCCCCCCTCCCCAGGGGCAAACATGAGACCCCAGGGTCATGAAATTCACAAGTTTGGTAAAACACCATAAGACCCTTCCATCTATGGAGAGTTTTTGATTCTGCCAAATATGAGAGTAGAGAAGAAGATTTTTGAAATTTCTGTCAATTTGACCTTTTTTAGCCCCGCCCATCAGCCCCTGGGGTTCAGTCAGGGCCAACATATTCAAACCATCCAACTGTTATCCCATGCTGATAATGTTATCCAGGTTAGAATCAATTCCAATACAAATCAAACAAATAATAGTCAAAAATGTGATTTCCCTATATAAACTATACTAAAGTTTAGTTTACCCCCTCCCCAGGGGCAAATGTGAGACCCCAGGGTCATGAAATTCACAATTTTGGTAAAGCACCACAAGACACTTCCATCTATGAAGAGTGTTTGACCCCCCCATATCTGAGAGTAGAGAAGAAGATTTTTGAAGTTTTAGACAATTTGACCCATTTTGGCCCCACCCCTCAGGCCCCTGGGGGGTGGGGACCATATAATTCACAATTTTGGTTGACCTTCAGCCATAGTAACTTTCTAGCCATAGTAACTTTCTGCCAAATTTCATTGAATTTGGTTAAGTGGTTTTGGAGAAGAAGTCTCAGGTGACCTAAAAAGGTGTTAAATTGCATGAACATGTACACATTTTTGTGCAAGTTTGTAATATTTTTTAAATATTGGAAAGGATGGCTAGACGGATGCTGGATGCATGCTGGAGGAAGGGCGATTTCAACACTATAGACTAGTAACCCATCATCTGATGAAATATACATTTCCTATAGAATACATTTCTCATGGAATATATATATATATATATATAATAGTATATAATAGTGCTTTATATTACCTAAATGAGTGATTATAAAGAAAGATCTTTTACTCAGTATTACAAGAAGATCTATTATCAGGTACTATAAGATATATTATCAGGTACTATAAGTAGATTTATTATCTGGTTCTATAAGATCTATTATCAGGTACTATAAGATCCATTATCTGGTTCTATAAGATCTATTATCAGGTACTATAAGATCTATTATCTGGTACTATAAGATCTATTATCTGGTTCTATAAGATCTATTATCTGGTTCTATAAGATCTATTATCTGGTTCTATAAGATCTATATGGTACTATAAGATCTATTATCTGGTACTATAAGATCTATTATCTGGTTCTATAAGATCTATTATCCGGTACTATAAGATCTATTATCTGGTACTATTTGTCAAACAAACTTTCCAAGCATAATCAGCCTTTTAGAATAAGTGTTAATTACACTTACGGTAAATAAGTTTTTTTTTATTGAATTTGGGAATGGTATTCAATACATTCAATACAAACTTCTATTCCAAAATTTTATTTTTAGAACCTGAGAAAATATCTAAATTGCTGTGGAAAAATTGGAAGAGAAATTTGAAAACCCACCTTTTCCGATGACGGTCAAAGCTAGATTGATAAAAGTTTGATAGCACCATATGTGTTACCATCCAGAAGACCATATTAATATGCATATACATATATATGTTTAAGCATATGTTTTGAAGCGTTGACCATTTCAAGACCACATACCCCATACATGATGTACCACATATTGTTCGCCCAAATGTGTGAATAATCCAGCTACCGCCTCATCGTTTGACCGCCGATTCTCTATCCCTCGAGCCCTTTATAATATAACATACACAGACAAAGTCTTCATTACCTTCTAGTCACTATACACACTACATAAAACATTGTGAATCCTACACAGCTAGCACTCTCACACCAGGGTCTGAAAAGCAAGTCCTTTACCCCATATACTGTAAACATATTTATTTTGGAGTACTTAAATTTTTGAGCATATATCACTGAATTTAAAATTATTTTTGTAATGTTTAATTGGCACAGCAACAGTTCTTGTCGCAGAAAAACCCCCCAAAAAGGCTGAAACTGCAATTACCGCTATCATAATTAAGCGGAAAGCTTCCATTGCAAAAAGCACGAAAATGAAATTACCGCTAAAATATATATGTTTACAGTAACTACGTACAGTAGTGAAATATTTTTCAGGTTTTGTTTATGCCTTATGTCCATATGGCATTTGCCAGTAGACAGAAGGTGTGAGTATTCATATTTCACTGGATTTCTAACATATAGCTGAAGACAAATGAATGGTTTGTGCTTTTCCCTCTTTATACTATTAAAGAGACTTGATAAAAAAAGAAAACATACAGTACATGTACTGTTGAGCAAAAATTGAGCAAATGTTTGTTTTTATTATTATTACTTTTTGTTTCTGGCTTTATGAAGTTATTAAAATGTATATTTTTAAAAAAAATTCTATTAGCTGGGGAAATGATTATCTGTGCCCTTATCCATCTACCATAATTTTCAATATATATATATGTAGGCATAAAACTCGAGAAATAAAAATTACAGTAATAAATAGGGAAAACAGAAACTAATCATTTCTTTTCAGAGGACTAAAGTTGTGAGTAGTCTTTCCTTTGATTAATACATGTAAGTATAGCATATCCAGAACTTCGGTGACCTTTTAATTCCTTCCATCAATAGACTTTAAGTTTTTAGGAAAATTTCAAAAATGAATTAATGAATTAATTAATAAAATAAACATTAAGTCAATAATATCATTTAATTTAATTTAAAATGAATCAATTTGTGACTTTTGTATTGGTGTTACATATTAAAATTTGAAATTATGCAATATTTTTATGAAAAGGTCTGAAATATTCTGTGATAAAAATTTGTGAAATACTCTTTATTATCACTTGCAAGTGAAACAATGCCAAAAATAAATGGAAAAAATATTGAGCAAGTGTGTAAACACACCCTCCACATTAAAAAGAAGAAAAATGTCACTGAAATATTGTGGTTAGTTGAAAACTAGAAACAGCAGAAGAGGATGTCAAGGCAGAAATTCTACTGGCAACGAATGGAGAGTGTTAGAAGATCGTAGCACAGTTTTCATCAGGCAAGGATGGCAGGTTGCACAGGCTGTACCTATCAACACTGTGTTCCGGCAGGGGGAGATAACTCTGTAAGAAACTTACCCCAAATGTGCTGGACGGTATTCAGTTCACCCATTTGTGAAAAAAGGCCACACACTGGTTCATCTGCCCGTGATTTTATACCACGAGCCCTTCAAAAATTGTCATTTATTGTCAGTATATTTAGTTTAGTTATATTGCCATATGATTAAAGACATGATTAGCATGAGGTCTCTGCATGAGTATGGTATGTTTTTTACTGGAGAAGCCGAAACAGATATGCTACATTGCATATCAAAATCAAAATGATTGATGTTTATCATTCAGAAAACATTTACACCAGCTGTGATTTAACAAAAATTACTCCCCTTTGTAAATTTTTTTTCCAGAAATGCATGTGAAGGCAATACTTACATATACCTTGAGTAACTTTTCACTATTTTCTTAATAGATATCATGTAAAAATACATTAATAACTGTTGTTAATGAAGAATTTGTTTTTAAAATTGTTTTGAAAAAAGAATTTATGTTACTGTGAGATAGCATATGCTCTCTTGAAAATTATAAATCATATATATGTTTATACTAACAGTACATTTTCAGGGAATTTTGTTTTCAAATCTTTGTCATAATTGAAAAAAAATCAATCTGAACAATGCAAACAGAAACATTATATATAATGAAGCTAAAAGTACAACACATGTATTCAAAATGAATCAGCATGGAAACAGAATGCAAATGAGAGAAAAGCTTGGCCAAATGTTTAAGCCCACATGAAAAAAAAGCAAACAATGATTATATCAAAATATTTTGTTACCAGTGGCTTGGTCACAAGTATTTTTTAAAATAGTATAGCTGTATAACAGACCATATGGTTAATTAGATTTAAATCACTGCCTCCGCTAGGGATCAAACCCAAGACCTCTGGCTTGCTAGTCTTATGCTCAACTGATTGAGCTAAGGAGAAGATCTCTCTATCCGAGCGGTATACTGTTACTAGTATTTACCAGGATTACAGAGACAATCTATGTAGCACCATCTATGAGAGAAGTCCACGACAGCTAAAAGAATGGTTTTCAAATTGTATATTCATGCAGTCCTACGTTTTACACAAGCCAACTAAAGAGAGACGCCAGAAGTTGGCTCTTAGCAACTTGCAGTGCACTTGAATTTGAATACTAATCTAAAAGAAAGTCGAAATCACTAGGACTTGTTACTATCCAAATGTTGTAGACAAGCAGCGATCCATTTCCACAGCCACAGGTCAGAAAGCCAGTAAAGAATAAGAGTAAAAAGAATGTCAAAAGCTCTTGGTTATTATCAGTTGTTGAAAAAAAAGCAGCCATGAATTTCACTGGTCTGGTTTTTTTTTGTTTGGTTGATTTGTACCCCTGTGCACAGCCAGGGTCATTCTGAGGCAGGGTCTCCTTGTAGTAGTTGGTGACCACCTCACTGAACAACACAGGGGAGGCCCCATGCTATCCAAAGGAATTAGGGTAATGTATCTTTCCCAAGGACAAATCAACTACAGCACAGAACTGCCTGTTTTCCAGCTTGCTGAGAAACACAATCTGACACCGGATGGGAATGTTGAACCCCGCAACTCAGATCTTCACCTGATGTAACGTGACCATCATTCTAACCGACTGAGCTATAGTGACGTTTTTCAACTGGTCAGTTAGCCAGTAAAAAATAACAGAGACAGTGATTATCTGAATATTGTTATACAAATTATTACAAAAAAATGTTTTCCCCTGAAAAATATTAGTAACAGAAAAAATTAATTTTTCAAAACATCAGAAATTTGTTCAAAATGTTATTTATAAAATATTTCCAATGTTTCAATGTTAATTAAGACTACTAGACATTTTTTGGTTTTAATTTATAAAGAAAATTGTTTCGACACCTTCATTATCCCTATCATAGACTAGGGGAGACAACTGTTTGAAATTCCCCGCTTCAACAGCAATTAGCTTACTTAGCCGGCATTTTAGATTTATAAAAAAAAAATCCGAAATTCAGCTGACAATATTGAATAGTTTAAATAGTCCAGATTGAAATAAACATCGTCTGAGTTATGTTTGTATTCTACTGTGATGATTGTGTTAAATATCTCAATATTGAATACATACCAATTGTTACCCCATTCAATCATAGTGCCAGGCTGCAAAAAAACAAAGACAATATTGAGGGGTATTCCATTAAAATATCTACTCGACCCCAGGACTCCACATTAAATCACTTCTATACATAGTTGGACTGCCTTCGTATTACTTCTATGTAATTTATTAAATTAATTCTACAGGATGTACCCCTTAACCAAACCTGGAGTCCTGGACCGGGGTAGATGTTTTACTGAAAAAAGCCCTTAGAATTTTATTATATTTTTTTCTAGGAAAATGAAATATACGGTATTCAAAGCATAATGTCAGACTTCAAATATCAGATATTCTGCATCTACTAGCATTTGTCGAAAAAAACACTTTTTTTTTTTTTTAAATCACAAAGGTGTAGAGTGCTTCTTTAATTTTGTTGTGTAATATTCTCTAATATGAATGCGATTGAGCTTTTCTAGTAAAATATCTCTTAATGATTCAACTCTAGGTCTGGCAAATTAAACATGAACCATCAAAGATTAATGACAACATCATATAATAAATTATCTCCTGTCCCTATCATGCACAGAATATTTCTAACCTAGTCTGATGTCTTCTAGTGGTATACAAGTTTTACCGGTATGTATTTCCCTAAACACCATATTGATTCACAAATTAACCCTGCCCACAAATATAAGCCCTCTTCTTCATTTTTACAGAATCATCAATTTTAAAAGAAATTAACCCTTTCAACCCTAAGAAACTTTAGTGGACTCTGCCCTTCTTTCATAATTTGAAGTCCAATATGGTCAGTAGGGGTGAAAGAGTTCAGGTAAATTCTCGAATAAACCAACTAAATATTTTATTACTAAACTAAGAATAAATATGGTACATACTAATTTCATCCCACAAATATTGTTGGGGTCTAAAATACATTTAAAAGGTTTAACATTTCTACAGTAAAACAGTAGCTCACAAAAACTTGACCCTGGGGCTCTAACACCCCCACCCCTCTTCAACCTAGACCCTCCCTCCCTATAAATACCTTTAATGTGTAACTTCTCATCTCGTATATATTAGATCCATTCCTTGCGGTCGGTTCAGGCCAGAAGCTAAAGGGCAGCAGAATCTGGTTTTTCCTCGACCTCAGCATTTTGTTTCGTTGCAGACGGTAATCAATGAAATCCTTTGCAGAAATACAAATCATATTCACATAAACATATTGAAAGAATAATAATGAGTTAAATCTCTTTGTGTTAGCTAAGAATAAGGAATCTGGCAATTTAATTTATTTCCTTAAAACCTCAATAAATATTAATTTTAAAATCATTCTATCATCTTCATCTTATTTTTCTGTGTGGTTTTATTGAAGATATAAATTGGGTGAAATGTAATATATTCATATGAAATATATTAAATCAATACATTTATATCCAATTGTTAAACTTTCCCTTTTGAAACAAAGGATAAAAATTTATTATTGTTTTATAGATGAACTCATGATCATGAACTTCCTACACATGAAGATCAAGGGGCACAACTCAGAGAAAAACATTTAATTTAATATTAAAAAAAATCATTTGATTTATTCAACTACATGTATCTTCTTTTTGATGCTGTATTGCTCAAAATATAATTTCTTTTTTTGAAGTAGATATCTTTAATTGAAAACCTGTCTCATTTATGATTTATAGATTTGTATTACCGTATTTGACCTAATAAGGGCGCCCCCTACCTTTTTTCAAGGAAATACATCTTTGACACAGTGTGAAAATGGTGTTCAAAAGTAATAATTCATGTGAAATGTTTTGCTACTTTATGTGTTCAATTTTCTTCAGCAAATTAAGTTACTGGAACACAAGTTTTCGCCACATTTTGTCTATTCCTACAGATGACATGTCAGTGCAAAGGGCACCCGAAACTAAACACACATGAAAATACAAATAATAACTTACCATCTTTATTTGAAGATAAAGTAAAAGACTTCATTCTTGTTGATAAATAACTTTTGTTCAGAACAGAAAGCTAGTAAAGTCATTGTAAATCAATTATTAGGTCAAAGAAAACGATGTCTGATATGATCTGGGAAATCACCTGTGTCTATAAATAGAGCACAAAAGAGTTCCATTTGAACATAAATGGTGGAACACACGTTCTCTGGTCTAAAGATCAGCTAGCATATTGGTTTACAAGTTTACAGGACTATTCAAGTGATGCTTAAGCTTAATATATGATAATGAATAGATATCTTCTTCTGGAATATTTTCATGACTGAATATTTTACCGTTTCCACAGCCTTGGGTATTCTGCTATAAGGTATATTCTGTTTCATAAAACTTCAGAATAACTAATCTTAATAAGGGCGCCCCCACTGTCAATTACCCGTGCCCTGCGCCCTTATTAGGTCAAATACGGTATTCATAACTAATAAATTTGTATTATTTTATTTATAACATTAAAATTCTATTTCTATATGTTTATTCTTTAAGTTTTACCAACCAAAACTTAAAAAATAAACAAAGAAATATAATTTTTGGGCTCAACTTTAAATCTGTGATTATTAACTGGAATCGCACAAAAAAATATTTTCTTACTTTGTCTTTTCTGTATATTTCCGTTGCATTGTTAAGGACCGGATATCCTCCGGGATACTGCCAAATATGCACTGTAAGCAAAATCAAATGCAAACCAAAATAAACAAGGATGGATAGTATTGCAACAGCAATACAAAGCCCCCTGCCTGAGCTAGAAGTGCACCTATTTATTTCCATTTTTTTTTTAAATGGTTTTTCGAAAAAATGGGATGCACAACTACATGTTATACTGATCATGTATACCAAGTTTCGTTAAGATTGGAGTAGTACTTTAGAAGGTGTTGTCCGGACAACTGCGTGACAGACAGACGGACGGAGGGACAGACGGCGGACGGACGGACGTACAGAGGGTAAACCTAAAGTCCCCTCGTTTTTCAAACGGCAGGGGAATAATAAGATCTGAGATGCATGTGTCGCTCCCAGTTCAGGAATATAATTTCATTTCCAATAATGATATTTATTTTAAAATATTAAATAAGTAAATACATTTTTTGGAAGCATTTAATGACAAATTATTTCTAATCAATATTTGGTTAGTTTGTGATTTGAACTGACAACACATTTGAATAATACAATTATACAAGCAACTGTCCGTCTGTTATATATATAGTGCTAAATATTATGAAAGTGAGAGAAAAAATGTAAACAAAACTTGATAATTTTGATATTTTGACTTTAACATATACAGAATAACAACCCATGTATTTCGTTATTTACTATTTTATTTGATCTTTAAATAATGTTTTTGTGTTTGTTTTTTTTTAGATTTTTGTAATGCAGGTAACGTAAACAATCATATGGCGCCCATTTTGAGTACCTACCTGACGATCTACAGACACGATCTACATGTGTACCAGAGGGCCAAAACCCAACTCTGTCTATACGAATACTCCGGTTATTTGCATATTTTGTCATGGAAAAAGGCCTATGCAAATAAGCGGGTTGCTCTGTATATAATTCCTAATCCCCTTTATTAATAACATAAATCTGTCTAAGTGTGGGATTTCTGTACAAAATCTTTTTATTTTGCTTTGGAAGTGGTCAGGAGTGACCTCTCACCTATACCCTTGACCAATGCAATGACCAGCAAAATCTTATCTAGTGTAGAACTTTAAGGTGTGAATATGAAATAAATCTGTCCATGTGCCCATTAGATACACGTATCTTGTCGTTAAGCTTATTTTCATTTTTAAGGTAATCAAGTGCAACAATTTTTGATGCACACACTTACAAATGCATACTTAAAAGTAAAAACTACTCTGTTCTTTTCCTTAGTCAGTGGAATGTCAAAACTACCATTTCCTTATTCTTAGTCAGTGAAAAGTCAAAATTATCATTTCCCTTTACATACAACTGTATAGTCAGTGGAAAGTCAAAACTGCCCTGTCCTTTTCTTTAGTCAGTAGAAAGTAAAAAGTAAGTTTTTCTTTAACTTAGTCAGTGGAAAGTCAAAACTACCCTGTCCTTTTCTTTAGTCAGTAGAAAGTAAAAAGTAAGTTTTGCTTTTACTTAGTCATTAAAAAGCCAAAACTAACATTTCCTTTTCCTTAAGTGGAATGTCAAAGCGACCCTGTCCTTTTCCTTAATCAGTGGAAAGTCAAAACTACCCTTTCCTTTTCCTTAGTCAGTGGAAAGTCAAAACTAACATTTCCTTTTTTTTAGTCAGTGGAAAGTCAAAACTAATTTTTCCTTTTCCTTAGTCAGTGGAAAGTCAAAACTAATTTTTCCTTTTCCTTAGTCAGTGGAAAGTCAAAACTACCCTTTCCTTTTCCTTAGTCAGTAGAAAGTCAAAACTAACATTTCCTTTTCCTTAGTCAGTGGAAAGTCAAAACTAATTTTTCCTTTTCCTTTGTCAGTGGAAAGTCAAAGCTAATTTTTCCTTTTCCTTTGTCAGTGGAAAGTCAAAGCTAATTTTTCCTTTTCCTTAGTCAGCGGAAAGTCAAAACTACCCTGTCCTTTAACTTAGTTGGTGGAAAGTCAAAACTAATTTTTCCTTTTTAGTCAGTGGAAAGTCAAAATTTACATTTCCTTTTAGTCAGTGGAAAGTCAAAACTACCCTGTCCTTTTCCTCAGTCAGTGGTATAATACACCGAGGTGACACACATATTCCGCTTGACACCTACCTGCCTCGTCCTGATCGCCAATCTCCACCGTGAAGCTACCTATAAGTTTTGCACCTGTGCCTTTGTCATGCATCAACTGTTGAAATAATTGGCTGGAAAAAAAATTGTGATCATATTTTTATACTTTACAGCTAGCCCCGATGTCATGGTTGTCAAAATTATAATTCAATGATTTTAGAACTAAAAAGTCTGGTCACATATACATTTCTTGTATCAAGTTTTTGTAAAAGCAATTTAAAACATGCAATTTTAATTAATCAAAATTAAATTATAAGTGAATTTGAAATTAACATGCATGTCATTTTTTCAGGATGCCTTATGAACAAGGCTGAAAATAAGCCTCTTCGACTAATTTTAGGTATTTTCACAAATTGACCAAATACTTACAACTGTTTGAGATACTCCTCCATATTCTCAGGCTTTACAGCATGGACTGAAAATGTAATTATTTTTGGTAATTTTAATGGAAACTGATAAGCAACCATTTACTGGACAATCAGATTGGTGTATATTATATGCATACAAAATTTCTAATCACTGCACAATAACATTTTATGTAAAAAATATTAAGAATTTGATGAATTTTCTTGAAATAAAGATGAAACAGAAATAGGAAAAAGTTATAAATGTACATCTCTCTGAAATAAGACTTTTAGTTAAAAATTTCCATGCCCTAACATTACCAAACTTTTACTGCCAAAGGTAAAAGAACATTTTCTGAATAATATATTGCAAATAAATTCTACAATTCTAACTGGATATGTGAACATAGCTGTCTATTTTGCTGTTAAGTTTTTTGTAAGAAACTTGAAATGGGTGCACTTGATTAAACCAATAAAGTATACTGCTTTTATACTTCACAGCTTAGTCTATAACAATCTTCAGTCCCTTAATCATAGACTTGGGTTTGGTTTAGTTTATTTGTTTAATGACCTATTAACAGCCAGGGTCATTTAAGACAATGCCAGGATTTGGAGGTGTAGGAAAGCCGGAGTATGCGGAGAAAAACCACCGGCCTATGGTCAGTACCAGGCAGTAGCCCCACATGGGTTTCAAACTCAAAACCCAGAGGTGGAGGGCTAGTGATAAAGTGTCATGACACCTTAACCACTTTGCCACTGTGGCCCATCAAGACAAAAACATATTTCATTAGCATACCGGGTAGATTTCATAAACCTTTCAAAATAATTAGTTTTATTAATCAAGAAAAATTGTGGTAATTTATAACGTTAATATCACTATAAAACTTGTCTCCAGAGAAAAAAGAATATTTCAAAATTAACTCCATCTAAATCTTCATAATGTTTAACATAAACTTTATTTATTTTACAACAATTGTGAAACAAGTTATATATTTACCTACATTTATCATGCTTTTTTGGCCAGGATGCAAGTGCTCGATGGGTCTTACTGTGTGAGGAAATCGGAGTACCCAGAGAAAACCCATGTGGTCTGACATGTGACCCCATACCTTTTCTTGTATGATTGGGGAGTTTAGCCCACAATGTCTAGGTAAAAGGCAGGTGTGATACCACTATGCTACCCGCCCACCCAAATATTTTGAAAAAAAAAAAAATAATAAAGAAAGTAATACTGCAGTTAATCTCTATTACATTTTTACCTGCGATATCAAATCATTAAAAACTTTGATGCATCACTAGAGATGATGTAAGAATCTCCTGCCTTTATACTCATCATCACCATTAAAACTTACACTGCATTTCATAAACAGTTTCCTTGTTGGATAGGAGACTTGAGTGGGACTCCTTGCTGGCAGGCAGCGTCCTCACAGGGAGAATGTTTTTCAGCCATGACTTTGGGTTCGAGTCCTCGTCAGTCTGCAGTCTGTGCGAGGTACTGAGGCATCTGAAACCAATGCAAATACACTTAATTATATTTAACCAGTTGAAAAGAAACTGTAAGTTCAGAAGCTAAGTAGTCCATAAACAACATGTAATGAGATCAAGGATTGCTGAAAGGGTACTTTACCCAATTAACTTATCTAGTAATTAGAAATGCTGTTCCAGCTTTATCACGCTGTAAGCTATACCATCATACATTTATTGTAAAGGGGATGAAAAACATCAGACTGAATGGCCAACTTTAAATATACAGTACTAAGTAATAGCTATAGGCAGGAATAAAAGAAACTACCAGTTTTTTTTCAGGTAATTTTTTCAACAGCCTATGCCTTTTCAATTGGGAAAATAATTGCGGTGTTTGGTGAATTTGGGAAAATAGCAAATAATGACAAAATACTTAAATAAGTCAAAACACTTCATTTATTGGCTTTTCTAGTCTGCCTCATGATATGAAGAGTCAGTAGCAAGCATCCTGGGTTATTACTTAGACTACAAAACAAAGGAAGTTTTCTTGTTTTCATCTTGGTGTTCGTCTACGGACTCTCTGAAACGCTTGCCTGCATGTCATTTGTGGAAAGCGCAACAGTGATCAGGATTCGAGTTACCTCCCTTATACCGTTTATACGACTAATTGAGGCCAACTTGCCTATTGCGGAAGTAAATTTGTCAGTCTACTGTTCACGTGTATGATGATCAACTATCGTACCATAATATTCACATATTCTAGGAATGAAATACAATACAGATAACCAGACAGAAATTCAATACAATTTTTTTTTTTTTTTTAAATTGGGAAAAATGATGTTTCAAAATTGGGAAAATACAGCTTTTTTTGGCAAGGGAAAACAGCCTAAAGTCAGCTGTAGATCTGGCCAAAAAAAATCACTGACTACCCTGCTTAATCATCCTTTCCCAAAGTCATTACCCACTTGAAATGCAAATGTAAACTTATCTTTTTTACAACAATTGTGAAGCAAGTTATATCCAGATATCAATCACTCTTTTTGGCCCGGTTGAAGGCAGGTGAGGGGTCTTATAATTAGTGCACAAGGTAACTGGAGTACCCTGAGAAAACTAAAGTTGTCCGACAAGTGACCCCATTTTACCTTTTGCCATCTGAATTGTGAATCAAACCATGGCTGCCTAGATGACCTACAAGTGGTCAATAGCACCAAATCTGCTTACAGGAAAGCTTAAAATATACTGCCCATGAAATGGATCAAGCTCACAACTTCTCACTCTAGTAACAGACGTACTCTCATCTCTGCTGCCACCAGGCTACAGTATATATATCTAAGGACAATCCAGCTAGCACTGGAGGTGATAGGGAAGTCTATTTTGCATACAGTACACTTTATAATGTAATCTTCAATTGAAAAATACCTAGACTGTCGGTTGGCAATAAATTCAGTGAATTTGCTATACTAATTCAATCTTATGAATTTAAAGTTCAGAGTCCATGAAGCATATCGTTCCCAATCCTTGAGACTTGGTAATTTGTTTTTTCACGCTTACATGTAGCTATTCATCTCTACGTGGCCTCATATTATCTATAAACATACCGATTGATTTGGTACAGACGGAAAGTAAACAATGTCGATAACTGGCCGAAATGGGGTCATTGACAGAAAGAAGCTTGCTGTAGAACGAAGCACTTTACAAGTGGCTAAATTTCGCTCCACGTTTTGAAATATACGTTACATGTATTCACAAAAAATTAACTGACAATTGAATCAAATTAGCTATCTTATGCATGGAATACTTCAGGATTGACATTGACTGGCCTTGAAAAGCGAAAGTACAAATGTGGTTATCGAACGTCGTCTGCAACCTTCAAGTTTAAAGCAGACTTCATCAACGAAAGTTTAGCATCAGTATTTAAACATATGATGGTGTTCTTTCATTTACCTAGAGTGATGAAATTGACCGAAATTTAACACACGGCATGACAATGCCGAGTTTTTAGAAAATAACTGTTTAGCCACAGCTCCTGCCATCTTCGTCAACTCCATGTTGCTAGAGCCTCAATTTGAAACCGGATGCACTCAAGCTTTCAAGGTCGGAACTCAAAGAAAAAAATATTATTCCAAATAGAAATATTCCATGCCGATTAATACGAAGGATTTATTTATGTGCCGTATATTATAATATAAATTTCCTAAAAAATCTGATAAAAGTACATTTTATTTATTCTGCTGAAGCTATTTGCTGCCGTCCCTTAGCAACACCGCCGTAGTTTACAAATGGCGGGTTTGGTTTAACAGGAAACACAAGAGGGAAAGGGAGTACATTTTGGAGACATAATTTAATGTTGTGAGAAGCCTAAGGGAACCGTCCAAGATGAATGTCAATCTTGGAGAATATTTCCGGACAACTTTCGAGGATAAACTCCTCGTGTGAGTACAATTATCTAAGTTACACCACAGGTGCCTGACTCGTTTTTATAAAATAATGACATATATAGTACATCTCATTTATATGTACTCTATATGTTATTATTTTATAAAACGAGTCAGGCACCTGTGGTTACACTAATGCCACAATTATTTTGATACACTACTGTAGGTCTAGAAGATACTGTACTGTGTACTGTATACTGAGCCAGTATACATGTAAGTCGTTACTGTGTCGACTTTTCTCATATTATGTCCTTAAGCCTAGCATGCATAGTGGGTATGCGTCTCTTTTATGTTAATTTTTATTATACATGACATCAATGAAGGCATTAAGGTTGGCATTAAAATAATAACTAATAATAACAGAAATACATGCAGGTCTACTTCTAAGCCCGGCTGCACACAGCTATTAGACCAGTGTTTTGACAGCCGCCGAGTGTGATACCTAAATATTGGTCCACAGGCTTGATTAATAGTGTTACCCAATGCAAGACATCCATGTAATAAAATCAAAGACTTATTTTGAAGGCAGTAATTCATAACTCCAGTACACTATAGCTGTGTTTTGTCAACTTGGCTTGAGAGATATCACTAAAATTAGCTAATTTGGTACAGCACACAAACAAAATGCATTTCGGAACCCTAATTAAACATCTTGCAAAAATAATATAGCAATTGCCAATTCTAATCAGTGTATATAATTTGCACATACATAGCAATAACTGACAAATAATATGTACATTAACATGCATTTATTCAGTGACCAATATGTAATTGATTTGGTCTGCTACAGAGTATAGGTATACTGTACATTGTTATCCAGTTGTTAAAACTGCCAGGTTGTGATGGAACAAATTATTATTAATGCCTTTGAATTTGTAATAGCTAATGATCTAGCTATGAGTTATAAATAGTAATATTTATACATTATATGTAGTATTTTTACAATCACACCATTTATCAACACTATAAATAGTTTGAATAAGACTAAACAAAATGTCACAGATTTTATTTTCTTATGATGCAGAAAGATGCCGGAGCGGGAGGATGACCACCTCACACCTGCTACACGTCTTCTTGAAAAAAGGAGAGAAATGGCAGAAGTGGAACAAGCTCTTGCAGCACAAAAAGAGGTAGATGTTCAGGGTTTACACTGGGTGTTTATATAGGGGTGACATTATATAGCTAATAATGGGTCCTTCTTAAGTTCTCTATTAGCTTGAATGAACGATCTGGAAATATTGATGTGGTTGAATTGTTTCACTACATTTGCTTCAAAAAATTAAGTAAACAGCTTCCTGCAATGAAACACTGATGTGATTAATGTACTTGCATTTGTTTATAATCTATATTAGATTATAACAGTCGACTATGATGTCTATATTTAATAAATACACAGTTACTTTCATCACAGGTGCCTGCTTCTGGTTAAGTATTAAATCAATTCAATTAAACTCTTTTATTGACATTACCAACATAGGCGTACAGTCATCATATACACAAAACATGTAAGCATACAGTGGAAACATATGAGCTATAAACATACATATAGAAACTAGTATCACATATTAATTACGGCAATTAATACTAATACATAGAACAAATATTAGCCCCTACTCCTACTATATCCGCAATATATATAGGAAAGGGTTTAATTCTGAACTTTGGCTATGTTGAGGCCTTGAGGGTTTAACTGAACTTTGGCGATGTTAAAGGTTAATTCTGAACTTTGGCTTTGTTGAGGCCTTGAGGGTTTAACTGAACTTTGGCGATGTTAAAGGTTAATTCTGAACTTTGACAGTGTTGAGGGTTTTAGTGTAGACTGGCCACCAGACCCTAAGTTGTTTTGTTAAGAATTGCCAAGCTAAATTCTAATACTAGATTATCTGCCAATAGAATCAGACATATCCTAGGGATCAAAATCATAAAGCTCAATTTTATTTATAATTTCAATATTCTTAGAGACATGGGGCCAGTCTAGTTTTAGTGGTGTTGAGGGTTTAATTATGAATTTTACATAGCTGACCCAGAGAATGTGATGATCACCGGGTTACCTTGCGAACTACATAGTATGTATAGAGTTACTCCCCTTTATTTATTTTGGTATCAATTGTATCCTTGATAAATATGTCTGTATATCTTCACCTTTCAATATCAGTAAGTAGCGGGTAGCTATCAACAGGAAGTCATATATAATTGATATATAATAGTCATATATAACCTTAAGAAGAACCCACATATTCTATAAAGATGATATAGAGTAGGGGCTGATATTTTTTTTCTATATATATGAATACTTATAACCAGAAGCAGCCATGTATGTGCTTACATATATACATTAAGGGGTTTATAGACCTGTACGAATGTAATTTTATACAGTCCAAGAAACTGAATCTATCAACAGTCAATCACAAGGTCTTTATACAGTTTTGCTATATTTTCGCCCAGCTTCACTAGTGATGGGAATCAGTGTTTCACTTTCAGAATTGATAATCTTAATTTAGCCGTTTTTGTTTAAGAACAATAATTTCACATACTTTTTTATTTTTCCTTTCATAGGAGTTTCAAATGAAAATGGAAAGTTTACAACAGAGAAGAGAAGAATTAGAACGAAAAGAATACCAGTTGAAAGAATCATTACTGAAATTTGACCATTTCTTAAAGGTAAGATTTTTAGCATATACATGTATTATTATGAACATGAAATTAGTAAAAGAGGAATTAATGTATTGTAATTGAAGCATGCTCAAGAAGATTTCATGTTTCCTCATTTGTATTTTTTATTTGAATGAAATATATCTTCCATTTGTTTCTATATATATATATATATGTTACATTTGACTTTTTTTTAATTTTTAGGATAACGACTCAAAACGTGCAAGAGCACTAAAGAAGGCTGAAGATGAAAGAGATTCTAAAAAACAGAAAGATAAAGAGATAGATAAGTAAGTAAATTTTCCTTTTTTTTTTTTTTTTTATTTTATTGATGGAAAGGGAAGATTAGATCATAGATGAAACAAATACAAATTAAAGATATTTTGAGTGGGGATCGGTGGGGTGGACGAGTAAATGTGGGTGGAGTTGTATGGGTACAGTAGTAGGGATAAAAAAAGTGACTGAAAATGGAAGCATGGAATTTAAAAAAAAAAAGCTTTGAATTAATTGTTAATGTTTGTTTTCTTGTAGATTGAAAGATGAAAAAGGTTCTTTGTTAAAAGAAAAAGAAAAACTTCAAACCAAATTAGAAAAATACACAATATTCCACAAATACATGGAAAAAACACTGGAAGCTGGTGAGGAATTCCATGAGATGAGAGATATCATTGCTAGACATGATACACTTGTGGCAACTCATGGTGTAAGTATAAGACAGATCTGGAAGTTTAATACATAAAGAATCTAAATCAATGAGAAAATGTTTTGCTGATTACTTTGAAATAAAAAAAAAAAAAAAAAAATTCACAATCACTGCATTAAACTAAAAAAAAATCACTATTCTCCATTTTTTTCAATATTTCAAATAATTAATAATAATAAAAATATATATCACTGTCACCTGTAAAGATTTTTTATTTTAATAAAATTTGTACACTTTGAAGCAAAAGGAGGCAATTTTCACTGAAATTGTTAAACTGGCTAAAGTTTCTCTTTTATTAAAAAAAACAATAAAAAAACTTTAGATGATAATACAAATGTACATAATATTAGGTATGGTCCGATTTTTCTTAAATCTCATTAGCTTAAACATGATCATGTGAAAGTTTATATTTTGAGATATTAAAACAATGTTGCTATTATTAGAAAAACACAGAGTAAAAATTGTATTCATGGTGTCATTAATCATTGGGACATCACAATGCCCAAAAGTAAGTTATCTGATATCAAGATAGATATACCGGAATTCCATCCTTTTGCAAGCAAGTTTCATATTTATCATAAAAATTAAGGACCTTCGAAATGGTCAATATGGTGTTTTACTTACCTGGTAGAATCTAAAATTTGAACCTTGAGCTTCGACCTCGGCCAATATTTGACTCTACTGGGATAATAAAACGCCATATTGACCGAACCAATTAAAGGTCCATAATTGTAAAAGGGTAAATATATGAACATAATCTGACCCATTATTAACCCTTTCAACCCTAAGAAACTTCAGTGGACTCTGCCATTCTTTTATAATTTGAAGTCCAATATGGTCACTAGGGGTGAAAGAGTTAATAAATATTTACACTGTTAGTACTGTAAGTGATTATAATTGATCATGGATCTAAAATATGAAATCTCAACAATTTTCAAACACTACTACATGGGACATTTTCTGAATTGATTTGGCTGCTTTATTGTGATCAAGTAATTCCAGTAACAGTTCATGTCATTTATGAAATTATATAGAATTTTTTCAAAAATGACAAAGTGCTAGGCCTGACGTCTACCTTAAATGAAATCCTCCTCATTTCTATTAAATCAAGTAATCTTTTAAAATGTATTATTGTTGCTTCACAAAACTTTATTTTGTGTTTATGAATTGATTTCAGGACTTGATGGATCGAGAAAACCAGAACCAATCTGTGATTGAACAACAGAGACAGAACTTAATGAAATACACTGAGGTAAGAATACGTCGATAGACTCACTGAAAAAAAAATAGTTGGTCAGATTTTTGTTTTTAATTAATAATTAATTTAAGTGATTCAACATTGATATGTTATTTGTAAATCAGATGTGAAAAAACCTATGAAGAATTATTGTGATTTTTTTTGGGAAATTTAAACCTGTAAAAATACAGGTGATGGGCTATAGCTAGTTATTTGCAAAGTGATGAAAGTACAAGGAAGTCTGTATATAACAAATTAAGTCTAGGCAATATACATAAAAATGTAAGAAAATTTCAATAGATGACATTAACCAATCAATTATGTAATCATAATTAATTGATTTCCTGTATAAAAATGCTAATATCATGGATAGAGTTAGCCATGTCTAGTGTCAAGGCCAGAGGAAACTCAGGCTAGGATTGAGTATATTCAGCTATTAACAAAATTTTTCTTTGTGATGCAATTAACATCAAGTTTAAATCTAAAAGATAAAAAGATAAACTTAATTCTTTGGCAGGTGGAAATATCATGATGTATGTAATTTTTGAGATACAATTATGCAAAAGTCAATTCTTGTTTTAAAGATGTAGCATCTTAAAGCAAAAGTTGATTATGATTTGCCAACTAATTCTCAGGGTCACATAAAAACCCCTGTCCACCAATAAGCCCATGTCCACTAATAAGCCCCTGTCCACAAATAAGCCCATGTCCACCAATAAGCCCATGTCTACCAAAAAGCTCATGTCCACAAATAAGCCCCTGTCCACCAATAAACCCCTGTCCATCAATAAGCCCCTGTCCACCAATAAGCCCATGTCCACCAATAAGCCCCTGTCCACAAATAAGCCCATGTCCACCACTAAAATCCTGTCCACCAATAAGTCCATGTCCACAAATAAGCCCATGTCCACCAATAAGCCGATGTCCACCAATAAGCCCATGTCCACCAATAAGCCCCTGTCCACCAATAAGCCCATGTATACAAATAAGCCCATGTCCACAAAAACAAAACAAAAAAAACTTTCTTCATTTATTTAGAATTATTGATTTTGAAATACTGTGTAGTAAGCGAAAGCTGGTTCACAAATAAGCCGGGCGCCTTCCTCTTACTTTAAACAATTATCAATTTTTTTTTTTTTTACTTGAGATCGAGAAGGGACTTATTTGAGGATAAATATATAGAATTATGACCACTTACAATCTGAATCTAAACTGTGATCCTGTTAGTTAATCTTATCACATGTACAGTTTGAAAACTTTGAATTTTTATTTCAGGAGAAAAATAACCAAATTCTCTCCTTCAACAATCTCCTATCTGGCCTACAAACCCGATTAGATGAAGCCCAGAGTGAGGCTGTTTTCTGGGAATCAAAGTGGACACATATAAAAAATACAGCTGCCAAGAAAACTTTGGAGCTTGGCAGAATCAAGATGTGAGTTAAAATTGATGTCTGAAAATTTCTAGGATGAGTTCACAGAGATTTCAGACTGGACTAGATCTGATCCACACGCAGAAGTTTTGTATAGACTTGCAGTCTTATTTCAGAGATTGTCACACTGAAAGTATTGCACTAAATTCTGATTGTGCGAATTACGCTCTCAATATGTACATATATATTTATACTTTTTCAATAGAAAATAATATGGATGTACCAATTCTTCATTTTGCCAAAGTGTTAAAATTTGATAATTTGCAAAATTGAAGTTCACCCGAATTAGTTCGTTAACAGTAACCCATACTGAATCTGAAGATTATGCAATATGGAAGGAAATGTAATTTTTCTTATTGCTTTTAATTTCAGGGCTGCACACAATTTATACCAGCTTGTGAAGCGACACCAGAAACAGACCAGCTCAGAGGAAGACACTGCAGAACAGCTGCACCAGGTATGTAGTCAGAGTTATCTCCCCTTTTCCTCCACCCGAGTGAGAACCCTCTTTTTCACACCACCCATCGCCAAGTGGTTACCATCCAAACCTTGTGGTTGCTATAGAGTATTTAAATCAAATAGATTTAGTACAGATTTTCAAGATATCCATTGCTATTAGTTTCAAGCATTTTTTATTTGATATTTAAAAAATAAATCAAATATGTAACAATGAAAAACCTTTTTAGACTTTTGTTTCCAACACCGTAAAATTACCCATTTTATTAAAAAATTATTACCTGTATTATTTTATTCCTCCTTTTTCTCAACTCACTAGTATTTATGAGTTAGCTCCCTTTAGTAATAAGTAGTGTTTTTATTTAAAGTCATTATTCAACAAATAAATCAGTTATTTTCAAAAAAAAATTTAATGTGTATGCTTATCATAGAGATATAGGATACATCTTAAAATCAAATGCAACATTCTTAATTTAAGTGTGTTTCCTCACGTAATTGAAAACAGAAATCCATTCTCTTTCTTTAAAAATAGAAAAAAGGTGTTAAGTTAAAAAGTATATTAAAATAATAAATAAATTTTAGATATTAAGATTAAAGGTAATTTTAAATGGATAATAATATAAATCATTTTTACTTGTTAATTCTTTTAGTTTGTTGTAATACATGTGTGTATAGTTCCTTTATTAGAAGGATATATATATATACCCTAAAATATTACTCTCAAAACGAAAACCCTCATTTTGTGTCGATATATTCATATGCTTGGAGCTCTTAATATAGAGTTAAGACTCTTTCTAAGATTTTCCATTAAAGATGAACATTAGTTTCTGCATAGATAATATAAAAATGCACTAGTTTTTTAGTCTTTAAAATCAAATCAGAGATGCTAGGACATAGAGTTTGTTGAAGCAGAGAGGCGACAGGGTGGTAGCCATTTGGCGGTAATGCACTATATCCCCTATTTTGAAAAACATCCTGTCAGGTTTAAATATTTAAGGTAAGTTTTTTTAACTATTTAAAACCACATGTCATTGTAAATTAGGTATTAATAATCAATTGTATGTATGATAATTTTGGGAAATGGTTTATTGGTGGTGCAATAATTTGAAAGACTACATATACTTTATCTAATAATTTATCAGTTAATATTTCAGTTTTTGATTTGATTTTAATGTTTATATGGTTGTTGGCTCATGTTGTTGACTATATTGAAACTTAAATGGTAAAATTTTGCAATTCTACTGGATCATGAAAATGAAGAAATTTAAAAAATAAAACAAAAAATTTGATCATGAAAGAAACAGAAATCTTACATATGAATAGATTAAAATATAAAATTTCAGAAATTTTAATTTTAAAATTTTGCATATGTGTTTCGTTGAAAAGAAAATTTAAAAACATTGGTGAAATTTTACCTTCTGAAAAGATGATAATAAAAGTTTAACATGTGGTTGAGGTTTTGTTTTAGTAAATTAGTGGAAAAATATATCGGTGAAATTTTATATAAATTTAACAACTTTTAGTAGAAAATATCATGCCTGCTGAAAATGAATAATTTAACTGCTGTTTTGTTGTCATTTTCAGTTTATACCAGTAATAAGCAGCTGAAAGTCTATTTCATCACATGTGTCTCTGAATTTACTTCTCAGCATCTGTATCATTCATCTCTATCTCCCATTCATAATACCATCTTCTACAAAGCTACTAGCATCCGTTTTTCTGTACACACAACAGAATCTGACATTCTCTGGTTGTTCAAGTGTTCAAACCTTCTATTACTCAAAACGGAAAATATCGATCACAAATTTCCTAGACTTCTATAGTGAGAAGTAGTTAATTGTTTATTTTTCTCCATTGTGTTCTATATTCTATTGTGTCATACATTTTTACTGTTCTATCAAAAAACTTCTTATTCTGCATCTTATCAAAATTGATTTAAAATTTATTTTTTTCATCACATACTTTGCTGATTTTATACATTTTGGTATGATGTCTGATCTTTGTTTTTCAATCTTTTTGTCTTATCATACTTTTTTAAGTCTCTATTTTTCTGTTAAGTTACCCTATCTTAGTTCTCCAGACATCTCTCCTGAGCTCTGGACTCACTCTGATTCCACAATCTATCTAACTAATTTGGTTTCATAATTTTTGAGTACAAGTACAACTAAGATATCCTGTCAATTTTTATAACTCTTACTTCATTAGCTGAGTCATTGCTAGAAAAACAAGAGAATTTATTTGTTAGAAAAAATGGATATTTTGTGAAATTAAAAATGTAATTCATTGAATTTTTTCAGTACATTATGTTGAGAAATTAAAAGATGTCATGAGCCAATAAGATGTGGAAATACAGCAAAAAAAAATTGCTTATAGGATAATATGACACAATCTTTTACATGACAATATATAGGTACTGTTCAACTGTAGATAATTGTATTTTTTTCTTCAAATTTTGCTTTTCATGTAAATAAAATCAGAATAAATCCTAGCCTCAAAGATAATTTTTATTAGAGTATCACTCGTAAAAAAAAAAAAAAAAAAAAAGAAGAAATGAAGTAAGAATAGAAAAACAGTTGATATTTTAGTTACACACTCTTGAAGTTGATACCAAATTAAAGAGACTTTAAAAGATTGTACATTGTCATAGTTTCGGTGTGCCAGGATCACTTTTCACACGAGTTTCTCTGCTAACTTTTCACTCTGCTATTGTTTGTGCTATTTTGTTGTGCTAAAAGCTTTTGCTATTTTGCTATTTGTTGTGCTACTGGAGCTTGTCACACTTTTTCTCTACTGCTTGCTGCATGAAATAGACCAGTACTTTTTGTAGTTTTGCTTTACTAGATATTCAGCTTAATGAATCTCTTCTAGATATCCTGCCTTCAAGATTCATTGAAGGATGAATAACCAGTTTTTAATTATAGATCCATACTTTTGATTAAAGAAATAGTTTCAAAATATGTGTAGATTATCTAATATTAATTTTTTTTTTTTATAAATACTTTAATTAGGATTAATGTCAATTTGATGTATAACTAAATAAATGATTTGGGATTCAATGTAGTTGATTACACAAATACAATCAAGGGTGTTACAATTTAAACAAGGATTTCTGTTTAAAACACAATTTTAGAAATACCTATTAAAGAAAACACTGGGAAATTTAAAAAAAAAAAAAAAGAAAAAAAAGGAAAAAAAAAAACTGTTCCTGAACAGGATTGATTTCTCTCTAATATATCTCAATTCTAACATGTAATGTTTACAGTTCCACTGATAACATTGTGTTTTTTTACTCACTGATTTTTTGTGTTGATAACATGCATAAAATACAAAGAAAAAATATAGATACAATATATATATATATACCGTAATCTTTATTAAGAATCAACAGTATTTGAAAATGTAAAACTTTTAATTTTATTATCACAAAAACTGCAAAAAATACCAACATCATAATGTAACCATAACTTCTATCCAAATTGATCAAATCATTTACTGAATATCATTTCATAAAAGTCTAAACAATTGGTTTACATTTCAGTGTAAAGCTAACTAATTATAACTATATATCCTAAGTAAAGATAGAGTTTTCATGTCTCTTAATTACAAAAAGATAAAAAAAAAAAGTCATTTTAATTCTTACATTTTTTTTATACACATTTGGCAATTACAAATTTATCATTAAAGTGTCTACCACTACACTTGATCACAGGGACGTAATCATTTGTTACAGTTTACAAGTATTTGGACCTCCCCTAGTGTGTATAGCACATTTTGAGACGTTTTGGAGGACTAGATTAAAATTCATTATATACACACCGGGGTGTCATTTTTACGGATTTTTAATCTAGTCCCCCAAAACGTCTCAAAATATGCTATACACACAAGGGAAGGTCCAAATACACGCGGACTTTAACAAATTCTCAAGTCCCTGTGTATTTGACGTCCTTTGTTCATATTTTGTGAAATAACTTCCATAAAATAGTTATTAATAGCCACGTCTCTCGGATCTTTAATGTGTATTGCACACGTTAGTTAAAGGGGTCAAATGTAGTGATACTATTTCTTCTTTCATTTTAAAATGGATATTTTAAGAAACACTTAAAAAATTTAACTCTCGCTAGCTGCAGGACAATATCTAGAGTTTGCTGTTTTAAGTAAAAAATTGCCATTTAATAAAAATAAAAAATAAAAAAATAAAATAAAAAATTATAAGTATCAAACATTGTAGTATTATGTTAGCTTTAAACACTATCTAGTGTTGTATTTTTTTTTTACTTAACATCACATGTACGCCTGCGTGCCTTTCCTTGTCACTTGCATTGCGTAGTCTAGTTCACAATTCTAATCAACATAGCAAAAATAAAACTAACACGTATCAACTGTACGTCCGATTGCCCTATGTATCAACTTTACCTCAGATTCCCATGATGCATCTTCCACACAAACCAGGTGAGACTAACACATTTTAGTGTTTAAAGATTAGCTATTTATCTTATATTTTCTTACAAAAAAAAAAAAAAAAAAAAAGATACAATATGTCCATGCCCGCTTATGGCTGCCGTAATTATTCCGCAATAAGCCCAAGAGGGTCATCACATTCTGACGCTTACTGAATGACAATGAAAAAGTTATTTTCACTGAAGTATACAAGTATGAGTAGGTTTATTACTTAATATAGGCTTATTGTGTGATAAACGCTGATATATCTTGTGCATTAAAAATGTACATGTAGAAACTGTATCTAGTATATATCTTTATGAAACATTGAGACAATGTTCGAAATAATAGTATTCTCATACTGGATCAGTTTGTGAAGTGATCTAAATCAGTTTAAAAATAAAGTCGCTACAGTATTGAAAAATATTCTTTAGACAATAGCAGTTGTAACCATTCCTTGACCTTGTGACCATAAAACATGAAACCGATCGAGATATTTTCTCTGAGTCTCTTTAAAAATGAAGTCGCTAGATTGATACTGAAAGTGAACAGTAATGATGCCTTACTGTAAACGTGGTTATTTCGGTGGGGGTTAATTTCGCGATTTTGATAGGTAAACTTTACGCGTTAGGATTATTTCCGCACATTGTTCTTTTGTGCTTGTTCTATGAATATCACAATAGGCCCGGGGAAATTTTTACAAGGCTGAATAGCCATCGTGTATTTAGCGTAAATTTTCCCTTCGCGTAAATGTCCATGTTTACAGTATATATCCATGGCGGAAAGATAATATTTTCTGATTTTCTATGTCTTAACGTGCTTCTATTTTATTCGATATGATTCAATCAAATGAAATTTCTTCTTAATGTTAAAATCACGACCAGTTTACATATTGTCAAGAACATAGGTCGAAGGAGTTATCCTATTATAGACACAGACATTTTTCAAGAAGTACGTAATGTAGTATACTTAACCATTTACATTGTTCATTTTCAATGTCCCTGATGCGGACGCAGCCTCTTAGAAATCTATTGATAATGTGATGAGGGATTATTTTGTATCACTTAAAACTCCGTTAAGCTTTTTACAATTGAGATGATGTACTGCTATCAGAAAAAAGATACTGTCTTTGTGTGTTGTTGCGGTATGTGACGACAATGTTGATATACTGGTATCTATATCCTATGTCCATTAATGTTTAATAATTTTCTTGTGATGAAGGCCCACAAATTAAATAATTACTTTAATTACAATTGTTCAGTTCATTTTCACAATTTTCTCTATTATTCATAATACTAATCTATTTATTTGTATCCATAGTTGTATTGCACACATGTAAAATAAAATATGGACAGTTTGATATGCAGAAAAAATATAATAATAAAGTAAAAATTAAATATAAATCAAATAAATAAGCAAATTCAAATAAAAAAAAAAAATAAATAAAAAAAAAAATAAAGGTGATTTTATATTGAAGCCATTTTTTCATTCGCGATATGATATTCTTTCAAATACAAGCAGCTTTTCAGTAACTTTGGAATGAACATAATGTTATCGTGAATACATAAAAAACTGCCATTTATTGAAAACTAGACGTGTACGCCTTTCGTATTAATGTAAAAATACTTTTTCTGATAGTAAAAATACTATTCTCATATTGTATAACTATAACCATTAAAATATATTAAAATATTTTTCTAATCTTCTTTTTACAGGTTCAGATGTTCCTAGAAGATCTGACAGATATTTGCAAGGAGCTCAAAAGATCGGACACCTTGACATCAAGCTTTCTAACATCTTCATAAGCAGACCTCTATACCTCCACTCAAGCATGTCGTGTTCTGCCATTTTCTTCATGCATCATGCTTTCTCTTGATGTTCTTCTCTGTCCTGTTTCTATAGTAATCAGCATGCAATTCATTACACAGTTTTAAGGTGATATGTTGAAGTGAAGACATTTTATCGATTGCAAATTAAAGGTAACGTTCCTGGAGTGGCCACATATAATTTAATTTGTGGTTTAACATACGATGTGCACATTCGTCAATTATCATATTGGCGTTTAATGTACCGTATATTATCATCTATCGACATATCACCTTAAATCTGTTGGACTTTCTGACAGCTGTACTGGAAATAAGCGCGAAAGATATTTATAGAAATATGTTCCCCATATTAATTGCCCCCAACAGAGATTTAGAATGTTGATTGATTTTTCAGATCCGAATGTTCATACAAGACCTTACAGTTATCACCAACGAGATTCGCCGGATGGAACTCTCTGGTGCTTCAATCGCTCCACCGTCATCCAGTTAAATTCTACCTCTGTCGACTGTATTCACTCAGATCAATTCTGTCTTAGATATTCTGGAAGTGTATTGATATCTAATGTTGATTCCTGTAAAACACATTGTCACATTCTCTTAATACTATCGTTAAGTTATTTTTTAGTTTGAATAATGAACTATCAATATTCTATTATGGTTTTGAATTGTTTGTCTAAAGTTGGTTTAGTTATTCATTGATTCTCCATTTGAAATGCCGCCCTCACCGGTCTTGTGATCACAACACGTGATATTATTCTACATGTATACAATTGTATTATGTATACATTAATTTTGGACTTTATAATGAGGTTGACACAATATTTCGTGAACCAGAAGTATTTCTAAAACCTATCAAGAAGATTATATTTTATGATCTCAAAGGATTTTTTCATTCTGCACATCGATGTATATTTGTTTACATGTAATTTGTTAAAAAATGAAATATTGTTTTACTCTTAACGTCAGAACTATTATGTAGAAAAAAAGGGTTGGGTTTTCGTGGACCTTGTTATCGCGAGAGATGACAGGAACATTAATTTCAAATGATTTTTACTGAATATTGCTTGACATTAATAGAACTTGGTGAAATGAGATGTTTATAACACAAATCTATAATGTATAACGTGGAATAATTCAAACTCGCTTTTATAACGTATGTTTTACCATCTTCAGATGGTAAGAGAGCTGTGGTTTACAGTTATTATTTGTTTCAAGGAGATAGAGAGAGAGAGAAAGGGAGAGAGAGAGAGACAGAGAGAGAGAGAGAGAGAGAGAGAGAAAAAGGACGATGAATGAATGAATATCTTATTTGTATTAATGTAAAAAATAAAAGATATTTGAAACACAAATTTGTTGCATTGTAAGTTATAAGGGTATTTGATTCTTGCTTGAATTAAGATGTTAAAAAATGAAATGTACCCTCCTCATTTCATTTTCATATCCCGCATTTCCTACCTTTCGTTGTCTGACATACATTCATACTTCGTCATGTGATTTCAATACAATATTTACTTTCCTGTTGAAATTGGTTCAGATTGCAGACTAACTGGAGCAACACCACACTCTTGTTAATTTTTTGAATTTACGATATGTTGTAAGGCACAAGCAATTCTATAGAACAAGCATGTTATGCTAGATAGAAAACTAACGATTAGGCTTGGAGGAATGCACCTCACCATGGCGCACCTTGCAAGCATTGTAAGACTATATGGTTAAGGAGGGCTTATATATAGCGATATTGTCTGAGTCTGATGTATTTGCTTCCGCAACTGCAAGACAAATGCTGCTAGTGAAAAAGTATTCAAGAGGAATAAGAGCAATGAAACCTGTCTTGGAGACTATGATTCAACTGTTTTCCAAGCAGAACTTAAGTGGATGCAGAAACATGAACAAACTTGCCATTGATATCCAGAATGCATTTAAAGCAGGCAGCAAACCAAAGTATTGAACAATTCGAATCTGAACAACTTGCCTCATTACAAATGTCGAAAGAAGAGTTCAATGAAGCTAGAAGAACGCATTCTACAACATTTTCCTATTCGCATAAACAGTCATGCAGGGTTTAGATTCACTTTTTAAACTTTGAGAGACTAGCGAGATAGTCTCTTTGAACTACATCACGATGCTATCTATGAAATTCTTTGGTGTAAGGCTGCTGACAAAAGTACCTCCGAGACGTATTTGTCACTAAACCTAGATGGCATGACGACACTAAAGGAAAGGCATCAATAATCACATGAGAACATTATCAACGGTGGAATTTCTGTCGACATCCAAATAGCTGTAATTTAGTGACCAAGCACTCGAACAAAAATCAACCGAAAAGCAAAAGGTCAAGGTGGCAAGACACAACCATTCAGAACACAATGAAGAATGGAAGTTGCTATGTGAACATCGACCGTCTACTCAATTACAAGCCGAACAAGGAAAGTCATATATGGCCAGAGATAAAAACGATGTCAAGCAGATGATTGAGTTTGTATCAAACTCGCAAAATCCTTTTATTTTTTTTTATTGATCTTGACACTGTCTCTAGCGAACTTGTGAATATTGCAACAAGACAGGTCGCTTTTCAAGTGGTGGCTTATGGGGCCACTCAATATTTGTCAAACACAGCCTCCTGACAGTCATGACAGTACCAGTTTACGTCCTGTACACTATCACACCACGCACAACTGTCAGCCATGTGTACCTGTTCCTTACGAATGGACAGTTTACTCGCCATTACAGCTTCTTATCAAAGTTACTTTCTGAAACTACGTATGTCACGTCACAATCAGTGTTATAATTAAAACTTCCTTGTATAGGTGTGTTGAGTTTATATCATAATGGTTTATGATTAAGATTAGTTGAAAGGATGTTTTCGTTTTAAAATCTGAACTTAAAAGGATTCATATACGTCACCACATCCCATGCCCTTATTAGTCGTTCTATTGTAAACACATAATATATGTTGAAACAATAAATTTCATTCCTCATATTTACATCATGATTATTTTTTGTTTTATCAATTAATGCGCATATTTATTTTAAAAAGTTTCTCTTCATGTTTAACCTGAGAGTGACATTGGAGAGAGAACAGTTGTTTTTGCCTGAAAGTGTTAGACAGTTCTTGGCACTGTCTTGGCAATCGTCATAACAAAACAACCAACAAAATGTAGTTCCTTATACAGCATTTTATTCTGTCAGAATTTTGAAGTGAATTTTATGTTTTGAACATTTAAAAAACCGTTACAACATTGGATTTATGTACATATAACATGGATCGTGTTTATCTAAAAGAACACGAGAAGAAAAAAAAGCAGACGTGGTAACTCGGTCCCCGACATTACTACACACTCTGATGAGGCTAATGTTGTTCTGAAAAATAAATACAATGTTCGCCAACGCATTCAGGTATACTGAATGTAGATACATAATCATAACTTTGTATACATATATTAGCTTCTATACTTTTAACCAACGAAAGCTTATCGTAGCTCAAATGCACCAATCAGAATACTTAATAACCCGTCTCTCTTTCTGTATCTATGTTTCTTAGCCTCTGTCTCGGTTGATCCATATTTTGGAAACGTATTGAGCTGCTTAATTTTAAAAGACCTGTAAATAGTTTGAAACGTCTATTCAGCTTATCGAAATCGAGCGTTAAAATGAACAGATAATGCCAAGGAAGATTTGAACTCAGTAATTACACTGATAACATTACTTACGCACCATTCTTAGTCTAAAAGAGAGAGAGCGACTTCATCAATTATTATGTGTATGAAAGTGGACGTAGGCAACTTAGTATTTTGAAAACAGTCTGTGTTTTGTGATAAAATTTTCTCCTTTCACTGTTGTCCTGAGATGAACACAGAATATGGTGTCCATGTAGTGAACAAACAACCAATTGAAAACATAGACTTCTGAAACATCCGCTGGGTATAGAAAGTCGAGCCAGGAATAACATGTCTGGTAGCCACTAATTGGCCAGTAGCTTATGAATTAAACAAAATAGATATGTAGTCTGATAGGTAATTATTCATAAGAAATGTTGTTATAAATTTTGTATGTTTGATTGAATTTTTTTTACCCCAAACAATCAGGTAATGATAATTAAGAGGTAAACATTTCAGAGTGATGAGAATTTTTACTGCGTTATTCACCCATCTCAAAATGGCTACTCTGGAAAACAATTTGAGCTGAAGGACCCAACTTTTATTTTTGATTAGGTGTTATATGAGACCCTAAACCTTTGTTATAAACCATTTTTGCCATATTGAATTCAAGAATTTTAATGACATACTCCAAAACGTTAACACTTAAGTCTATGGGAAAACAATTGGTTAGTTGGTCCCTTCAATGGCTATCAAAGATATATGTAGTAGGCTTTACATACATCATCACACGTGACCCTGTAATCGAGAGGATCCCTCTTATACGATATTGCATTGTGCTTTTATTCACTTTACTATATAATTAAATCAACCTTTACTTTCTTTACGGACAAATAATCTATATGAAGATTGTAAACAAGACGCACGATATTTTTACATGTCAATAAGAAAGTGAGAGTTAGCAACAGTGGAGCTAAAATCATACTTAAATAAATGTACCAAACATTAAACTTTCAAAAAAGATCATCTTAATCCCCCCCCCCCCCCCCCCCCCCCCCCCCCCCAAATACCAATGTTTTAGCATGTCAGGTTTTGAAATGTACCGATGGACTTCATGACTTGCTTCTCAAAGAGTAAGTGCATGGGGGTGTCCATCATTAAATTAACAAATGGTATGAATATAGTTTATATAATGGATTTCTTTTACATTTTGAAATGAGCTCTTAATGTTTCCTTGTCAGAGTGGATAGCGCTGCAGAATAATTCAGGTGAATATAAATTTTGATTGTTCTAATTTTGAAATAACTTACATAGGCTTTACCAGATGTTCAATCTATTTGACAAATGGGATTTAATCGAAATGAATTGATGGAATTCTCTGTTTTTGTTTTTGAGTATTGTTATTGCAGAGTGTCTGATGGTCTTCAATGTTGTAGTTGCAGGCTTCTATCTTACTGATAGCTTGTTATTTTCATTTCAATATAGCGTAAACAAAAAATGATGGAATGATCTGGCAGAATGGGTTGATCGGTCAAGATCGTCGATTTCAATACTTCTTTATAGCCGGTATGAAGATAATGTTGTCTTACAAGCTAGTATTCCTGGGTAACAAGTATTTATTATTGGTATGTGAAACTAATTTTACCACAGATTCCCCTGCTTACGCCTTTGTAATGACATTTACTTGGATTTCTGTGATATAAAATATGGTATTAAATGTGCATAAACAAAATTTATTGATAATATCATATTAATGTGAAGACTGAATTTGTTTATGTTAATATAGATGTTCTGTTTAAATATACACGAGCTTGATATATAATCTTCATGATAGTAGTCAAAGAGTAATAAATTATGTTGTCAACAACGCAGAGTTCACATACGAAATATATCAAAGTATATGAAATACACGAAACAACAATAACATCACCATACAAATACGATGGATACAAAAACAACTTTATAGTCACAACCCTTGTCTGACCTTCATAGCAAATGTAGATTTCTAAGAGACATAATGAGAAGGACAGTAATAAGCTCCGCCCATCTCTCTTCTGATTGGTTCCACGGTAACACCCGAGTACAGGTATGTTTAAGGTCAGCAGGACTGTTTAATTCTCATACTAACACTACACACATCTAAACGAAGTCGAGGTATAAAATCGATTTAAGCAGTAACCTTCATATTGAGTAAACACAATAGAGATATATAGATAGTTGGCTTAGATGTTGAGCAAAACATCTAGTCATCTTAAGCATTGCTATTTTTTATGCATGAATGATCAAACGTTGTACACTATGAAATTCACACTTACAGACGTAAGACGGAAAGATAATGTCAAATTCGTAACTCGAATTGATATCAATATAAACTGTATCTATTATACAATTTCGATACAAGTTATATGAACTTATTTTAATCACGTTTGTTTGCCCGGATGAATGCGCGCGAACGCTGTAACTCGAATTTGAAACAGGTTCATCTACAGAACGAAAGAAGAAATTATCATAAAAAATAAACAAGGCATACAATTACGTTAAGCAAACTGATAGATCTGTTAGAGTTAGAAATACTCGATTGACGATTGACTAATCTATAGAGCGAAAAATCTGGTTAAATGAATCATTGGTATTTTAAGTAAAACTTTATCAAATTTTGAATAAGTGAATAATTCAGGAAAGTTACAATGATGAATGATACATGTAATAGCACGTCACAAAACTAGATTCCATTTTGAATGGGTGACGTAATCCTGATTTGACCCGATTTATCTGGCAGGTGTCGAGGATGGATCAGAATGATAAGTAAAAAAACAAACAAACAAAAAAAAAAAAAAAAAAAAAACTAAAGAAAGAAAAAAAAAAAAAAAAAAAAAAACAATTAAATAAAAAAAAAAACAACAGGATAAATACATAAATAAAATAAATAATAAAAAAATGAATACTTATGACAGCTTAATACAGTAGAACCAACAATGAATTTCCACGATTCTTCTGAGGATTATACTAAAGACACATACTATCTGAGCACCGTTCAATTGTAAGTTAGATACAGTAGAGCTTTAATGAATTGAACTGAATCATACAATCCTTTCGTCCTTGTAAGAATCGTCATCGATGTAAAGAGCCTACACTGTCGATAGCTATGGCTGGTTGGAGGAACCTGAAATAGGCCGTGTGTCAAAAGCTGTATCAGGAAGTACAATAGCCAAGGTATTCAATGATTATGTATTTGCAATATTAGATTTCAAACAATCGCCAAGTACAAGACACTGTGTATATGTTTACCTTAACCGTCTCACTATTCAATTAACAACATCAAACTGAAATTTTGATCTCGCAGCCTGAAAGCGATACAGACACAGAAACATGAATGTAAACGTTCTTACCATGTAAAACGATGAACTATTCCTACCTATTGACTTACAATTATGAAAAAAAAAACAAAAACAAAAAAACAACAACAACAACCAGGTTTGGGCAAGAAATAAGAAGATTACAATTAACAAATCAGACTTTCCATCTCGGAAAAATGGAACAGCACAAAACTAAACAAAACAATATATCATACAGATTATTGATATACATGCATATGCATATGCTGTGTTAATATAACTTCTATGCACACAATTTAGTCTCCGTTCGCGAACACAACATCCAATGGTGCAATGGGGATCTCTTGAAGATGAAAGTATAACAGTTATACATTTTTGGCTCGCTTTCACTCTCCAATACTGTTAACCTTCCCCAATGGGAAGAAAATATCGGTTTCACAAGACGCAATAAGTCAGGGTGCCCATTATCTTTCTTCCAAAACAGCAAGTCTATTCAAGACGTAGCATGTTTCGCTGAAGAACTGCATTTGACCTGCTGAAAACAGCCCTTGTAAAATGACTTGACACGACTTGAGCACGAAAAAGTAATTGAAATAAAAGTTCCCTGCAAATTAGACAGGACCTCGAAAACTAAAAGAAGTACATCGGACTGAGATAGAATTGCTACAATGCCGATTATCCAACTAAACCCCATGACTGTTGATATTTTCACGAAGACCATCACGTTAGACCTGCTTGAATTGGCAGCAATAGATGTAGTTGTCATATAGTGAATAATGCAAATCAGCAAAATGGCATTTCCACACAAAATAAATGCTACTGGGACAACGAAACCAAATAACAAGACGAATGTTTGTGAAATAAAACAGAGACGTCCACCATACCATTTCTCTGTAGGCGCCAAATGTAAGTTCGCAGTTTTGATGCAGATAATTACAAATAAAGGTAAAGAAATGCCAACTATCATGTATTTTACTGTAGCCATCCTTCTTTCAGATCTGCTGTATGTTTGAAGATCTCTTATCTCAGCATTTAAGCGATATGGACAGAGAAACATGAAAACAAATGCACATAACCATGTGAAATGATGAATTATCCCAACCCATTCACAAACATGGTTTTGAATTTCAAAATGAGAGAAAATGAAGAAGCAGGTTTGGGCAAGAAGTAAGAACAATATTAGGACAATTACCATATCCGACTTTCCGTCACGGAAAATTGGAATGACACAATACTGAATCAGACAATAAATCATACAGGTAATAGAAATAGATGCACATGCCGTGTTAATATAACTTCTGTAGCTTTTCATAGTATCATAATGTCGATAAATGACTTGATATTTCGATGAAAACGTATCAATACATACAAAGTGGTCTCCGTTCGCAAAGACAGCATCTAATTGTGAAATACGAATCCCATGGAGATGGAAATATGAAAGCGATACATTGTTTGTCTCGCTTTCAGTGTCAGATTCGTTTCCGCTATATTGTAATTTTACTGCCGGACAGGGTAAATCATTGTCGACTGATAGCATTTCTTGTAGATATAACGGATTACGAACGGAACCATTCGTCTTACACAACATATCTCGTACATCCGCTATATGTCTCATAACGCTGCCATCTGGGTTCCTTACGGTGTAGTTGTTGAGGAAATTTGCGATCCACGACCTTTCGGATTCAAGTGTATCATCAGTGAGCTTTATTCCTTTGACATTAATGGGTGTTTGAATGACAGAGCAACTCTGCCCAGAATTCCGTTGTATCGACGGGACAATACCGACTCCTAAAGCAGACGCTAGATTATAGTGTGGTTTTGATCTCGTATGGTTACCTAAATTCACCAAAATGGCGTCTATAATTCTGGAGAAGCTTTCAGACACGAATATGTCAGAAGTGTCAACAACGTTATTTACTTCAAACAAGAGATCTAGTAAGCAACCGTCGCTTACATAGTTAATATCAACACATTCTCCACCGGCTGGTTCTGAATGGGCGGGGCAGTACAAACGACGACAACCAATCTGTTTAAAATGAAAGTACCAGAATTATACATTTACTATATTTTTGGTCTACCATTATAAGGAATAACTTTGTGAGACGACATTTCAAAGAAATTATAACTACTCCACACAAATAATGAGCGACTTTTCGATATGAATTCGGCATTATATATACAACAGAGGTTCTACTATATTCCAGCCAACAGTTAACACAAAGACAATATATCTTAGCATATCAGTTATGTCAGTATCATTTTGTCAGTATTCTATATTTTTATTGCCTTGCAATACACATCGACATTAAACAGCCAAGCTAAACATTGACTCCATGTTAGCTACAATGTGATGAACCATAATAATGACTTTCAAGAGGCCGTTTAACCAGGCAATACATCTCCATCGAACAAAACAATTTCAATACCTTTGCACACCTCAAACATAAACGTTAATTTCTTACCTTGTCAGATAACTGAATTTCATCGTCCTTACATTTCGTCACTCTTCTTCGAAGGACTGAGGAGAAATCAATCAGGCTGCTCAGTGTCGGGGAAGATTTTCCTCCAAATTCTAATGCAGGAAAAGTACAGTATGTAGTATTCAAAACATCTGTATACTTGGAACCTTCTGTAGCAATAAGACATTGCAAATTTCTATGATAGCGATATGTATTTCTTCCTTTTAGAACTACAAGTGGACTAAACACTCGGTTTCGACAGGTTGAGCTCTTGTTACCCTCGGAAGAATTTGATATTATCGCGTAGTCGAATTCCTGATAGCAGTAATGTACTGTAACATCATCAGGTGGTATGAAGCTGTAACTACAGCAGTCACTCTGAAGTTTTGTCATCACATCCTCGATTAAAGACAGTGACGGAGGTAGTATATCCGGTAAACATTTGATTACTAATAACCACGGTATATAATTCTGGACACTGTGACATTTTGCACAATGACGGTTTTTGAACGTTAACTTAGTGTTAGACTCAAAAACGGGCAACATGTCACGGACATCAGTGTCCGTATCCAGTTCACAGGCTTGCCTGGTATCCACGTCACTATCCCACGACACAGGGCAGGATGATATCATAAACGCCCCCTGCCTTATTAACTCATCTTTTCCGAAATTAATTATTTCACATGTTGTCATTTGAAGGTATTGTCGGTGTTGATCATCCTCGATTAATTCTTTTCCTCCCTCTTTTATAGCTGCGGCATCAAAACAACAGTTATCATAGTAAACACATATCCGGTCACAACTACAGTAGACATTTCGTGATCCACTTTCACACGAATAAAATGATCGCCGACAGATATCAAGTAATTCAAGAAAAAAATCCGTGTCCCCAGATACACATATTGGTATCGATATAAAGAACAACCAGAAAAATAACATTGCATTCATTTTGAAATACTCAATCTTTCGATTTGTAGATATGCTTAGTCTTTTGTTTCTCCTGGTACGAACGGTTATATGTGATATATAATAAGTGAGAAGATACATTGTTCCCTTGTTTATAATACATTCCGTCAGCAATCATATGAATATTCCCTTCTTATTGGTGAAGGAACATCATGCAGCACTCATAAAAGGAGCAGTAAATATAGGATATACATATCAAAGAAAATAGACAGCGCATTAACGGCAACCGAGATGCCACTGTCCAGTCAACGCCAACAAGGAAAACGAATGCTTCAGAGATTCCTTTCACGGGAGAACTGTATTGCAAACGTTCTTATTTTGACTGAATTTTGTAGTATTTACACAATGAAGTTAAAGAAAATATCGATTTTGTTTTTAGATTTGTATGTAATAATGTATCAGTATCGCTATATTTGTTCTGCCTTCATCATTTTTGTTAATAAACACAATTGTGAAACATGGGAAATTAATTCTATATAGAGGATATGTCTAAATTGTCTAGCTCTAACACAGTCAGATATGATCTAAAAAAATGAATATATAGACGTAATTTATGTTCATAGGCCGAAAAAGAAAAAGAAAATCTCAGATCACGTCATTTTACTTAAGGTTTGCTAACGTATAAGTTTGCAATAAAACTTTCTTGTCAAGCATTTCACGCACACGGATTTTGGTCGGACAAGGAATATTTCATACAACACAACGACACATACCTGTATTCACAATCTGTCAACGACATCATCCATTTCGTAATAACTTCAAGTCTACTAAAACAATTGATATGTAATATTCAGTAGATAGTAGATACACCATTATATTGTTGCTTTTTTCTTCAGCAATAAGCCCATAGTCCCTTCTTAAGTTTATGACCGCCAATATTATTGTCTTATATTTATTATACCGTGTCATTTGCAAAACACAATCTTTACTGGTCAATGATTGAGAGATGTAAATACATGACTATAAATCAAAGTAAAAAAGAAGTTCCGTTCATGTGAAAACATTCCTTTAACTTCACAGGGGCCTGAGAATTCGTTACTCTCCGAGTGTATTTTGGAACTATCTAAATGTTCTTTTTCGACGTTTTGATTAAGTTAGATTAGTATTTGGTTAAAAAAAGCATCTCTCGATGTTCATATCAGAAAATGTTGCTTTTAATTAAAACACATTTTGTATACATGTATATGTGTAAAGTTTAAATACGACTGCCGAAATGTCATTTCAACAAGAAGACTCACTTAACATGCACCACGTCCTATGTCAGTACAAGAACCTATCTTATAATTGGATTGCTTCATTTAGACATACAGCAAACGAGACGAGTTGATAGAAAATGTTCAGTGAGTAAGTCGATAAACACTTCAATTTTTGTCGGTGTTTTCTTATTTCCAATCGTATGTTTTGTAACTAAAGTAAACACGTCACTTTATGAATTTATATTAGAGACATTTACGATTTTTGTCCTGTATAAAACCGCGGTTCTGTTTTACGACATTAGCTAGTATCGTGTATGTAGGTCAGCCGATCTTATCACGATATTGGTGAATTTACATATTGTAGCATAAAAACATTCAATGCTTGACGTAGCAAATTCACTTTTAGGTTTTTGTGGATTTTTAACCGCAGAGGAAACAAAATACGATAAGCTCATGACAGATATGCATATCTGCCTTGAGGTTCAACCAAGGTTTAGAGAAACTATGGAAAAAACTCTACCCTTTCCTTTTGGTCTTTCAGATTTCCGGCCACGCTGTATACCGGATGTTGTATATATCAAATCACGGTACTCACCGTGTCGAAGCTCCTCATATATGTCTCTATACTGTGAACACGGGATCTCTATTCTAAAGTCAGATAAGGAAGATGTTTGTTGCTCTCCAAATACTATCTTCAATTCTTTTTAAGCGCAAGGACAGCAGCGCTATTTCAGTGATCTTTAACGCCTATGAATTTTGCTAAATACTGCATTGTTATTTCAAACACCTGTGCACAGTTTAACCAGTCATAACAAATTGTCACATTTCGCTTTTAAAAGCGCCATTTCCTCCGTTATAAAGCATTTCCCCTGGCGATTTTATGTTGCGCATATCGACTTTTGTAAATGCGAAACAGTATATTATGTGTCGTGTTTTTGGCTATATCATTCCAGAATAAGGAGTGTTTATTATCGGCTTTTGGACATGGACTCTCTTAATATACGAAGCACCTTGCCGATAATGCCAAAAGACTGATTATTTTATGTTTTTATTGTTATTTCAGCTTACAAAATCGTATGATAGTGTATCATATATAATAGCTGAAAACAGAAAAGTTTAATTTCGATAGCTATTTCTACCGGAATCTTTGATGATGTGTTCATGTTGAAGGTTTCTCGAAGATTTCATCATAACTAAATACATTTTGATGATTTTTGTTGTCCTCTCACAAACGGTGTTTGAGTGAATACCGCAAAAACAAGGGTACCCTACACCGGTTCCTTATCCAAATCAGTAGCGTGTGTGCCCGCCTACGGACCAGTCGCTGCTCGTACTCCTTATCAGTGACCCCATCAAGGTGTTTATTGCCCTTTTATGGATATAATTCCACTCTTGGATAAGGGCCTGCCTAAGTTGAGCGACGTTAACTAGGAAGCTTCCTAACCTGAGTTTTGTAGCTCGTCAAACAAATGCCCTATTGGGGCCTCGCTCACCACTACGTCGATAGACACATTGTCATCCATCTGACATGTAAAGCATAAAGAGAGACTCGTCAGTAACAACATGCGTATCCAATGGGTCAAACGAAGCCGATCATGTGCAAGCAGCCACTGCATTCGACGTTGGCATTCGACGAGTGCCGACAACTTCACGTTCCGTCTCTGTCTCCGTCGTCGTCTGAAATCTGTAACGGAGGTGCGAGAGACGTATGCCTCTATCGTGACGTTGCGACTAAATGCGGGCGTCAACTCCAGGGACGGTCACGCAATTTCCCTGTGACTCTGTGATGTCCATTTAAATGGGATATTGTTGTCTCACGTACATCATACTGATGGGCTACATGATGTTGCGAATGCCCCTGCATTATCAGAGCAATGGGCCTACTCCTATCGACTTTACTCAAACACGGCATATCGCTGTGCAATCGCTTCGAAAAGAAATGTTGTGTTAAAGAGAATAATAAATGTTTTCCTGTGAATCTATTATTAATTTTGGTAAAAAGAAAAAAAAAATTACATAATTCCCTTGAAATCAGCAAACATGTATTTGCTTGGTTAACAGGTCATAAAAAAAGCAAAAAAGCAGGGCACATATTCAAGAAAATCAGATATTCATAAGCCAAAAGAAACCTATTTAGAATTAGTATTCTTTGAAGATTATCCTGACTTGATTAATAATTCAGTTTCCACAAGTAGGTTCTGTTTAATGCCTATACAATTTTTCTTGTACATTTACATTTGGTCATGGGTTACAGTGTTTCTTTTTTTAATGTTTTTAATCCTTGGTGTCTTCCGATTCTGTGTTACAAATACATTGCATCACATGAACCGTACCATCACCACATCCAATCCAAAATGGCCATTCCTGTCTCCACATATAGACCATGGCCGAACTACTTCATGTCTCTTGTCTAGAAGACATTTTACCTTTCCTTTGTTACCGGCCGAGATAACATACACTTGGTTAGTGAAGATTTCCGGTACTAAAACCCTTCCAAACCTATCAGATGCTATACTATGCTGCCTCGTGATTAACAGTCTCTGAGCATTGTCTAATACCCCACTCTAAGAGCGGATGTTTGATCTGTTTATGATATTCAGTTCTACTGCCAGCGGTAGCGACGCTATTTCATCCAGTCAAACATGATATACGGCACATGGCCGGTCCACAAGAGAGTTGTCTGACCCTGTCCCCGGACATGTTAAGTATTATAATTAATGTAGTGTTGGTATTAACAAACACCTCGTCTGTGTCACTAACGCTGATATTCCAGGCTTGTAATGGACGTCAGCAAATGTCGTCACTCGTCCGTTCTCACACAGTTTGTGTATCAGAGGTGAATCAAGTTTGTTGACGAGGATTATGTAAATAGAACCAAATACTGACATCCAGGGATGAGTACTGCCTGTCGGACATGGTATTATGATATTATGGCAATCTTGTTAGGGGCATGAAATGTACAGAGCTTTTTGTCATGTAGACTGCTGTCGTTCATCCTCTCATAGTTGACCACAATTTTCCTCACATACTCGGCATGAATATTTAACTGTTCTGTGTTCAAATGTCTGACTTCAAAATTTGGTGCACATTGCAATACACTATGTCCAAAAACATCATAAAGCGGTATCGTGGTCCTCAGCCTCCTCGTCAGCTCAAAACGGGCTTCACCGGACGGCTTTTCCGACTGTTGCTCCACTTCTCTGATCACTTGTTTTATCTCTGTCACTTTGTTCACATCAGATAGACAGTTTTGTTTCAGAATTACGTCTTCTTCCTCTGAAAAAGACGATAGTTCGGCAAAGACTGAGGTGACGATAGAATCAATCGCTACCTTCAACTTTGATCCATTCTCGTTGACATCTTTCTATTTTATATCGACACTGTCTTTAAATGATTTACTTGCTTTGTGACAGTTTGATATCTGTTTACTGAACTGGTCCAACTATGACTTGAGTGTTTTTATTTGGTCACGCATGTACTTTTTCTGTGAATCCACTTCTTCAAAATGTTTGATTGCATGTTGCTTTTGTTTCTGTGTAAAACGCTTTGAACAGATTGTGACTTTACACTCTGTACATAACAGATCGCATGTTTTACCGGGTAGTAACTTACAAACCTCTTGTAGTACCGCCTGGCCGGTTTTGTTCTCCAGTATTATTAGTACGATGTCGTCATTCCGTGTTTTCTGTCCTCGTTTATGACCCTCCTTAGAACTATTACACAAAGCCTCCTGACAGTCATTACAGTACCTGTTCACGTCCTGTACACCATCACACACGTGTCCGGTATTTGTACTTGTGTCATTCGATTAAGCAATTTACTCGCCATTTCATCTTTTAAACAACGTAGATAAACTGTATGCGACACATCGTCATTTCTGAGTGTTCTGATTTAAACTGTCATGTTCATTTTTATTTGATACTTGTATATTCCACTAACAATGATTCACTTTGTTTATAAGAATAAATTGCTTGAATGATGAAAATATCAACTTACAATGTCTCCGCTATCGTACCATATCAGAGAAATGATTAGATATTTAGCATGCTTGTCTATTATTGCATGATAGTGTATGTTTTATATGATTTTACAAAATATGAAATTCGTATAGTTTACAAACATAATTTTGTCAGTGCATTAGTGATCGTAGATTGTATCAGCTGTCATGGCAACGACGAGGACGGTGGTTTTTATTATTGTTGAATCTACAGACTTCTATGTACTATCAAAACCTTCTACACTATACAATAATGTAGTAGAGTGATTAAATTTAGTTTTTAATAAAATATATAAAACATTGATGCTGTGTAGTTTTGTTATATATATATATACATACATATATATGTATGAATGTATAGAAGACCAGTATAGAGTATTTTACCTATAATATGCCCTGAGGGAAGACCCAGACCAGGTGAGTATGAGCTCATGTGTGTAAATGTGAATGTCTTGTGCTGTGCCGATTCTGTCCAGTTCTATCCAGTTTTGGTCATGTGCACGTGTTTGAAACCTGTTTGTCTATTTATATAGTTAATTTTGTTGGTCAGTTCGTAGGTGTGTCCGTATTCTGTAATTTGATTGGTCTTAGTGGGGTCATAGTCATGGGTATATTCAGGGTGTTTGCCGCCCAAATTCAGAGGAAAGAGAGATTTTGAAGGGAACAGAACTAATTTCTATCAGTCACAATAAGGAAACAAGGGTGTATTCTGAATAACAGCACTACTGTCATTATGGATTTGAAAATGGAATAAAAGAAAAGAACCCTAAGACACGTTTTTGTCATCCTTAAAAATGAGTCTGCTACAATAATAATCATCAATAAACGATTCATGGAATAATTAACGATCATTTGCATTCCTCTATCAACTTTTGCTCGTTTCTTTATTCTGACTTCGATACTTTAATCCGATTTCCAAACAATGAGGCAGGGACATTAACACTTGCTCCATAAATCGTCCTAGATCACCCAATTACCCCCATTACCCAAAATCAATGCTTATGAAATAGATAAGAGCATGGAGGTATTTGTATGTAAACACCGAAAAGTGATGTACGTTCTTACGGTAATGTCAAACATCGTCAAATTTATTTTAAAAGTAGTAAATATATTGGCACTCCGTCAATTAATGCCAATTCCTACCGCCGTTGAATAACTGTACATGAAATATACGAATGTACAGCACTTTCTCCATTAAATATGTTAATGGGGTGCTCTTGCTATAATGACCAACTAATTGTTAACGTAGTTTTTCGTGCCGGTCTCGTGACCACGAGAGAACACGAGGACAGAAGAAAACATTCAGATAAGGACGTTGGACACAGAACATTGCAATCCAGTTATGAAACATACAGAACTGAGGAAGGTAATTATCAAAGAATGTATCTATTTGAAAACATAATGATTTTTTTGTCTGTTCAATTATAAATGGAACATTAACCCACATGCGGATGTCATAAATTTCAGTGTTAAAAAGTGTGCACGTTAATATTTTCAGGATCCCGGATAGTAATGAAAGGTTTTCTGTCAATGGCTGTTTTTGGGTTACAGATGTACCACATGAACTCTGCCACTAACACAGCCGATCCAAATATGTCCACACTTGTCTACACACACACCGGCCGGAGAGTCAACGCCATGCTCCTTGTCCAGGACAGACTTGGCTTGTTTCTCACTTCCTGTAGAGATGACGTACACCTGGTTGGTGTCGATGTCCGGTACAAATACTCGGTCATATCTATCACAAGCTATAGTATTCTGTTTTGTCAGTGACAGCTTCTGACCATTCTCCAGTTCTCCACTCCACGTGTGGATGACCTCACCTAATTGGTTGGTGATAATAAGTTCGTTCCTATAAATACCACCAGTAATAGCCGCAATATACCCTCCTGTCAAACATACGAAACGGTTTCCGCTCTGACCAACAGATAGTTGTCTGACATTCTTCCCGGACATATTCAGCACCAATATAGTGGCCTCGTCAGTACTCACAAACACTTCATTTTCGTTGACACTTATATTCCAGGCAATTAATGGACTGATGTCAGCAAATACCCTTACTTGCTTGTCCTTGGTCAGGTTGTGTATTAGGGGTGAAGCATCCCGACGTGTCATAAGTAGATTTGTAGTGTATGTGAAAGCCAGACTCCGCGGTTCAAAATCCAGCTTAACGGTCTCTGTGACATTCCCCTTATTATCAACTTGGATTATATTTTTAGATCCAAATGCTGATATCCAGGCACGGGTGTCGTCGGTACAACATATTGATGTGATGGAGCATTTTTGAGTGACATGGAATGCAGAAAGAGTTCGGACATGTTGACTATTTACTTCCTTTTTTGCATAATAAGCTGATTTCTTAACATGTCCGATCATCAAACGCAGCTGTTCTGTGTTAAGTCGACCGGTTACAAAGCTAAGTGGACATGGTAATACACTGTCCTCGGTAACATCATACAGCGGTACAGATGCCCGTAGCTTTCCCATCAGCTCAAACAATGCTTCACCGGATGGATTTTCTGACTGCTGCTCTAATTCTCTGATCAACTGTTTTATTTCTGTCACTTTGTTCTCATCAGGTAGACAGTCTTGTTTTAGGAGTTTGTCTTCTTCCTCTAAAAAAGATGATAATTCGGCCAAGACTGAGGTGACGATAGAATCTATCGCTGCCTTCAATTTTGATCCATGTTCTTTGACATCTTTTTGAACGATATCGACACTTTCTTTGAGTGATTTGACTTGCTTTGTGACGGTTTGATATCTTCTCACTGAACTGGTCTAACTTGGACTTGAATGTTTCTAATTGGTCACGCATGTACTTTTTCTGTAAGTCCACTTCTTCTTCAAAATGTTTGAATGCATGCTGTTTATGTTTCTGTGTAAAACACATTGAACAGATGGCGACGTTACACTCTGTACAGAACAGATCGCATGTTTTACCGGGGTGTAACTTACAAACCTCTGGTAGTACCACCTGACCGGTTTTGTTAGCCTGCTTTATCGGAACAACGTCGTCATTCCTTGTCTTCTTTCCTCGTTTATGACCCTCCTTACAGCGGTCACACAAAGCCTCCTGACAGTCATTACAGTACCAGTTCACGTCCTGTACACTATCACACCAAGCACACGTGTCCGGCACGTGTACCTGCGCCTTGCGAATAAACAGTTTACTCGCCATTTCAGCTTCTAAACATAAACTGTATGAGACACATTTATATGTGTTCTGATTTAAATTGTTATATTATAATAACAATGATTCACTTTAGTTATAAGGATGAATTGCTGGAATGACGGAAATATCAACTTACAATGTCTCCGCTATCGTACCACATCAGTGAAATGATTAGATATTTAGTATGCCTATCTATTATTGCATGATAGTGTATGTTTTATATAATTTAACAAATTATGAAACTGTTACAGTTTACAGACATGATTTCATCATTTCAACCGTTTATAACTAATCTGGCATGGCTCTGTAATGCTTTGTCATTTTAACAGCAGATCAGTAATCAGTAGATGGTTGATTGAGACACGGAATTTGTGATATAAACCAAACAAAATTGTCACTAATACAAATCAAGTTTAAGAGATATCTGGTGTGCATTTGTTTATAGAAATTATTTAGAACACATTTGATATCGTTTCGTACATTTGTATTCCCATCAAGTTACTGTGGATCACTTAGATTTCGCGAATACATACTTTATGTCGCGAACTTATCTCTTCAAACATTAGCGAATACATGATTTAGCCAACACTGATCTTGAAGTGACTTTAAACTCGCTAATGATGACCTATAAGCGTCATACTATTCGCACAACTCATATGTCGGCAACCAACAGCTTGACCGTCATCCAAATGTGTTGTTTTCGCAAAAAAAATCTGAAAGGATTTTTCCATTTTTTCAATTCGCGATTTACTCTCCTCGCGGATTAAAGTGAAAATAAATCTCACGCGAAATATAAGTGATCACTTTAGGCGACTCTTTTCCGACTAATAAGCAATGGATATCAACTATATTTATTGTGAAGCATCCTAAAGTAATGGGGAATCGAAATTGTACATATGAAGGGGCTGCCGCAAGGGGTTGGGGTGGGGGTGGGGGTAGGGGTGTGGGGATACTAAGGGACGGGCAAAACATGGGTAATTTGGCCATATTGCTTCAAACGACTTCTTCACTAGTACTTATTGATATACATCAGTCATATTTACAAGAAGCATGTGGTGGAAATTCAAAACTACAAATGAGAGTGCTGATGCCCTAATGGCATGATGGTCGAGGCGTATGGGAATATATACTAACGTATTTACAATTCATTTTTTGAGGATTCATTCCATATTTGGTCTGAATCATCTAAAGGATGGAAAATCAATTTTGTATAGATGTTGAGTCTGGCCACCTAGAGAATGAGTGGTGGGGACTGATAAGGAAAACTAACTAACTAAGGAAAAATAGCAAATTCTTTAGGAATTTTGTTTATGTGCTACGTCTTTTTTATTCCTTGAGATCCCCACCTCATAACAATATATACCATTGTTTAGCATCAAGAGATACATACAATTTTATTGTTAACTAGTTCCTGATGTCCTTACCCAACCTAAGGTACTTTGCTTCGTGGATTTATTTTTGAAACCATTCAGATCCGCATCTGATAACCATATATAGCCTCCTGAACCTCTGGTTAAAATATGCCTTGGTTTCTTCGATATGGTTTGATCACAGCCTTGAGTCCTTTATTTTTTTTCCCATTTGTTCAGGATAATTGTTGATAGCTATATTTTGTTTGCGAGCATACTGTAGGTTAAGACGATGTTTAAGTTAAAATAGAAACACAACCTGCTTTTTGGTCTTCGTATTGTGATACGACATGTTTTAATAACAAGACATATGGTACGCAAATATACAGAAAATGATATGTAAGACTGGGTCAGTTTAAAACTATTCTGGAACACCGTTATGAAAGTGTAACATATCAAAAACATGTCATCCGAAACACTTTGGCCTTGATAACGAATCCAAACTGCAGAAATGTTAGATGTGTATGTCTAATCAAAATGAAACACTTGTGTGAGCGGCGGAAAGCAACTTGCCTCTGTCAGCACCACTCCGCACAATAGAAATGTGTTGTGGTCTGTAACATTTCCTTACTCCTCATTAAATAACATTCTTTAAGATTAAACAGAACAAGCATATTCCTACAATGTAACCCAGCTAGGCACATTCCAATAAAAATAACTTGTTGATAAAGCTGCCAACGTGACCCGCACGAACTGGAGCAAACTGGTTCGCGACGACTCTTTTCGAGGGAAATTCAAAAGCGGCATGATTATTGGTTAAAACTATTTCTGGTTTTGATATAAATGCGCCACAAAAAAAAAAAAAAAAAAAATAAAATAAAATTAATAAACGAAATGTAAATTGTCTTATTAGTATTGCGTTGAGCTATTTCACTAAAATTATAAGAATTATAAGGATTATTCTCAATTCATTTTGGGTTTATGAAGTCATAGACAAATAGTATTGGGCAATTTTTTTCTTAGATGCTTCATAAACAAAAAAAAAGTGAATAATCCTTAAATATTAGCTATTACGTTGTTGAACATTCTAATGTTATGCATTTAAGCATTGAACTGTTTTTATGGTATTTATTATGTATTTGAACGTCACAAACAACATAATGCGCGATGAAATATATATACTATAAATAACTTAACACTGAGTGGTTACGTCTATTTCATTTCCATTACACACAGAGCGTCATGACAAATGCTGATAGAGATTAGAGTGAAGTGTTCTGATGTACACCTACTTGTAAATCACGATAGAATGTCAGTATATCAATGCACCGTCATATTATACATAAACGGCTCTGTGTGAGTGTGTGTGTGTGTGTGTGTGTATACTTGAAAACATTTTATTCACATCTATTTCTACCGACCTTGTCGTCAATGTACCGTAATTTTACACATAAACGGCTGTGTGTTTATACTTGAAAATATTTCATTCTGATATATTGTTACCGACCTTGTCGTCAATTTACCTTAATATTACACATAAAAGGTGGTTTGTTTATGCTGTGCAAATATTGTTACATATCATTTCGTCAATTTACCGTAACATTACACATAAACGGCAGTTTTTGTATACCTGACAATATTTCATATCTCATCTATTGGTACCGACCTTGTCGTCAATTTACCGTAATATTTCACATAATCTGTAGAGTGTATATACATAACACATAACGTATATTACCTCTATTGTTGCTGATTGCCTCGTCAATTTAATGTAATACAACCCATAAACGGTGGTGTGTACATATAAATTCACGACCTCTGTTTTATTTGAGTCTCTCTTTACAGAGTATGTCGTCAATTTATCGTGTAACAGGTTTATTCCATAACTACGCTTGTTTCTCAACTGATATGACACGTGATACAATTCGTAACAGTGTGTTGTTTTGCTTGTTTACACACCGCGGTGTGTTGTCGTTCTAAAAATCAACCTGGACACGTTTTGTGGATTTACCGGGGTCAACTTTGGCATGACTGGATGAGTTGGGTGTCCTCATGAAAGTTTAATCGATAAATCTTTGGTTTGAGTCGTACGAAAAATAATTTGATTATAAGATAGACTACCCGGAAGCAAGATTCGCATTGATCATGGCGTAAAATAAACTGACACCCCCCTCCCCTCAACTCCTCGTGATTCTCGATATGCAGTAGACATCGGTAGCCATACATGAATAGGCAAAACAAAAACCAAACAAATGTACGACAAATTGGTTCGTAATCGTCATTATTTGAATGAAACGGTCGTGGCATCTAATTTAGATAACGTAGGCCTTAGCTTCGAGTGTTCCTTTTCTCTGATAGACCGGTGACACTCGGTGTGGATATTGTCACCAACAGAAGTAACAAATAAACACTTTCTTTTGATTCAACTTATCTTTATTGCGATTCTAAATCCTAAAACACAAAAGGAATAATTCTATTTTGGATCACTTGTCTCGTGTCAGTAAACGGATACAGATATTTCATGTAAATACGCTGAAACATTGCTAAGAACTCCATCTAGGTTTCCGGTTGTAAAAATGCGTGGTGTCTTGAATGAACAAATCTTAGGGTAAACTGTTAACATCATTATAATGTCTTGTAATATTATACTAACTTGGTTTCCTGTATAATATGAAGTAAGTATATTTCTTATGTGCGGCTTTTATATGAATTTTGTGTATTGATGGGAAACAAAACAATTATATCGACATGAATGGGAAGTCAGTTATTTGACATTTCACACAATGAATCTTTTCATATATACCATGCTATTTTTTACGCGCATTTAATATTTGTTTGATATCGGAAAAAGCCAGGACCCGATTTTTACAACAGAGTGAGTAGATAAACCGGTGTTTAAATTAGTTTGACAGATCAATTATAACGAATTATGATGCCAAGAGATCTTAAATGATAAGATAAGGGCCTCTTTATGCTTTCTTTTAGGAAGTCTTAAAACTAAAGATATTCAAAGGCTTTCCCCCATTATCACGATTTACGTGACAGTAATCCACTACTGATGAAGAAATTAATAACAGAATACTTTGAGAGATGCCGGTAGTTGAAGGCAAAGGGAAAGTTTCATAATAGCCGTCATGGTTTCATTTGGAAATATTATATTTTCATTTCCTTGTACGATATGAAGTTAGGCGTTTTTAATGATTGTTGATATACGCTGACTGCTCCCGTTGTCACCTACCCTTGTTTCATTTGATAATGTAACTTTAAATGTATATGGTTGATATATACCTAGGGGTTCCTTTGTACCTACCCTAGTTTTCTTTTCGAGAACTTTGACTTAATCCGGATAAGACCTATACTTGTATAGTGTGTGTCGTCGAAGAAGCAAAAGACGCATACCATTTCACTGATCCCCTGTTCTCCCTTAACCTTTTCAAAGTTCTGACAAACAGGGGCTTGAACGAATGGGTCACCATTAGTCCACTGTCGGACGATACATAGGATCGGGTTGTTTAAATGATGAATAGGTATGTGTTTTGATTGTGAATGTGCATATTAATTTTGTCAAATTCATTGACAAATGAAACAGATTAATTTGGTAGATTCATTGGGTCGAACTTGAGAACAAATAAGATATTACATTATGATAGGTATGTTACATTATGATTCGTGTATAACATAATGATTATTGTATAACAATAGGATTAGTGTATAACACTATGATTAGTATATAACATTATGCTTAGTATATTACATTCTGATTACAATATAACATTTTGATTATCATATTACAGTTTGATTAGTATATTACATTCTGATTACAATATAACATTTTGATTATCATATTACAGTTTGACTAGTATATAACATTATGATTAGTATATAACCTTATGCTTAGTGTATTACATTATGATTAGTATATAACATTATGATTAGTATATAACATTATGATTAGTATATTACATTATGATTAGTATATTACATTATGATTAGTATATTGCATTATGATTACTATATGACATCATGGTTAGTATATTGCATTATGATTAGTATATAACATTATGATTAGTATATTACATTATAATTAGTATATGACATTATGATTAGTATATAACATTATAATTAGTATATGACATTATGATTTGTATATGACATTATGATTTGTATATGACATTATGATTAGTATATAACATTATGATTAGTATATTACATTATGATTAATATATTACATTATGATTAGTATATAACATTATGATTAGTATATTACATTATGATTAGTTTATAGCATTATGATTTGTATATCACATTATGATTAGTATATAACATTATGATTAGTATATTACATTATGATTAGTATATAACATTATGATTAGTATATTACATTATGATTAGTTTATAACATTATGACTTGTATATCACATTATGATTAGTATATAACATTATGATTAGTGTATTACATTATGATTAGTACATAACATTATAATTATTACATTACATTATAATTAGTATATGACATTATGATTTGTATATGACATTATGATTAGTATATGACATTATGATTAGTATATAACATTATGCTTAATATATTACATTATGATTACAATATAACATTTTGATTATCATATTACCGTTTGATTAGTATATTACATTATGATTAGTATATAACCTTATGCGTAGTATATTACATCATGATTAGTTTATAACATTATAATTAGTATATGACATTATGACTATTATATTACATTATGATTAGTATATTACATTATAATAAATTTATGACATTATGATTTGTATATGACATTATGATTAGTATATGACATTATGATTAGTATATAACATTATGATTAGTATATTACTTTCTGATTACAATATAACATTTTGATCATCATATTACAGTTTGATTAGTATATTACATTATGATTGGTATATAACCTTATGCTTAGTATATAACATTATGATTAGTATATTGCATTATGATTAGTATATTACATTATAATTATAATATTACATTATGATTAGTATATTACATTATGATTAGTATATTACATTATGATTAGTCTAACCACACAATTACGATATATTAATAAACAAGATCTTACGTTTTCAGTTTGACAAAGGCTTTCTAAGTTTTTTCCTGAAGAGGTATCTACAGCAGAAAATAATGTATGTTTTAAAACAGCACAAATATCAACAAATATGCACAAAACTAATCATGCAATTTACTGAAATGTTTGCCTGGACATGGAGTTGGTAACGCTGATGTATAAGATATTTATAGCGACACTGCTCGTCAGTAGGCGTGTAGCAATGTCCCTCGTATTACGGATGCCAACACTCAAAACGAGAACTGTACACATCCTGTTAAATTCCGTTGATAACCAGAGTACGTAAAGGTTCTGGTTTTGAAATATTTTATTCTGCTAAGTATCAGTCATGAACCTAATCAGAAATCTGTCAAACTTATTTTTTGTAACAGGCAAACCATTCCCTTCTTTCCATAGTTGCTTTAAACAGCACAGATAATGCAAATATAACGATTAAGAAACATTAAAACTTGAGCAGAAAATAAAATATTGTTATGTTGTTATACTTTAATAATATAAAAACTTTTCTATTTGGGATAGACTTTATAAATTATCCCTGGCCGTGTTTTCGTTTACTAGTGATTGTTATCTCGTCATTTATGTGACAGGAAATGTCTTTAAAATTAATATCTGATATTAATTGCTAGTTTGATAGGTGTCTCATATGGTTTCCTCAGCAATCAAATGGGAAATGTTTAAATAATTGCTGACGCAAAGTGTATATAAATACGGGAATACACCTATCTTCTCATTTACAACTGAATTGCTGAAACATATATCAATACCTTTTTTTTGGTCATACCGAATCGAAATATCGAAACAACAGAACAAATACATCTAACAAATTCTATTATTTTTCATAATGAATTCGTTTCTAGATTTTTGGTTTTTCTACATATCGATGACGTTTTGTGTGTATGGAGACACAGAATATATTCTTCAACATCTTGACATTTGTAGTCAAACATTCTACTCGTGTGATAGTGGATCAAAGAATGTCTACTGCAGTTGTGACCGGATATGTGTTTACTATGATAATTGTTGTTTGGATGCTGCAACTATTAAAGGGAAATGGAAGGAAATGAATGACCAAGATCAGCACCGACAATATATTCAAATGACAACATGTGAAACCATTGCTTTCAGAAAGAAGGCTTTATTAACACAGGGGGCATTTATGATATCATCCTGCCCTGATTCGTGGGATAGTGACATGGATACCAGGCAAGCCTGTGAACTGTATACGGACACTGATGTCCGTGACATATTGCCCGTTGTTGATACCACCTGTAATTTAACGTTAAAAAACCGTCACTGTGCTAAATGCCACGGTGTCCAAAATTATAAACCATGGTTACTGGAGATCAAATGTTTACCAGAGAGTCATCCTCTGTCACTTTCTGTTTTTGAGGTAATGATGACGAAAATCCGTAGTGACAAATGCAGTTACCGCTTCATTCCACCTAATCATGTTGCAGTACATTATTGCTATCAGGAATTCGACTACAGGATATTATCAAACATTTCTGAAAGAGACAGCAATTTAACCTGTCGTAACCGTGTGTTCAGTCCTGTTGTAGTTGCTCAAGGACAAAAAAACCGCTACTTTAGAACTTTACAATGTCTTATTGCTATTGAAGGTCCTAATTATAAGGAAGTTTTGGATGACACCACCTGTCCGTTATCATTTCAAGACGGAATCGGTTTTGCAGTCACACTAAGCAACCTTATAGATTTCACGTCTGTGTTTCGAAAAAGAGAAACGAGATGCAATGACGAAGAAATTGAATTATGCAACAAGGTAAGGAATCGACGTTTATGTTTGATATCTGCCAACGAATTACTATTATTATCATTGCAAGCTAAAATAATATATAATTTATAACAATATTTTTATCTGGTAAAAATGAGATTTTAGGAGTTCATTAATTTTATGTAATACATGTAGGAGATCAAAAACTGCAGCGAACAGATCAGGACTTCATCACAAGACCTCAGAGCTTTAGATAATAAGATGGTCACGCTAATGATTTGAGCTGCATAGCCACTGGTCCTGTCCAATTCCACTACATGAAATGAAATACACAGCACATCATATAATCACATAACAAGAGGCCCAATAGAGCTTGTATCGCCCATGTACTATGATATGACTTGTTTCGAATTCCAAGTTTCAGCGAAAAGGCAATACCATTTTTTAAACCAATGAGAAGTCAGACAAGAACAGTCTTTTTAAAAATATGGAAATAGAAGTCCTAGTCGTGTTTATGATTTCATAATACGTATACCAACAAGTAGAAAATTTGATAATTCAATATTTTCAGAACTTCGACTGCTTGATATGCTCACTTGAGTATAAGTATTCATAAGGAAATCAACCTATCTATATGAAAATTAATTTGTACATCTCGAATATTCAGAAGCCTGTAAATCATGTTTCTGAGATCTACTTTTTGACTATGACATTTTTCGATTGGTTTTATTTTGGTTATACCAGTGCATCATAATAATGAAGATAGATGAAAAGTTATCATTAAATTTTGTCAAAATTGAGCCAATCAGGAAAATGAGCCCTCATTCGCCCACTCCGCATGTTGGTTAATGTTGCATATATAATTAAAAAAAAACTAAAATCGTTATGTTTTTAAATAAATGCATTATTTAATGATTTCCGCCTCAGTTCTGTTTGTTTCCTTGACTGGATTTTAATGTTAGGTGTCCAACGTCCTTATCGGGATGTTTTCGTCGGTCCTCGTGTTGTCGCGTGGTCACGTGACCGGCACCAAGGACTATATTAACACTTGGTTGGTAAATATGGCCAGAGCACCCAAATAACGTATTTTGCCGTACAAAAAAAACGCGATACACTTGTTCATCGTACTAAGAAACCGATGAAAATTGCTGTACATTCTTCTATTTATTCACGTACAGTTAAATAACGGCGTTATAAACTGGTATGAATTGACGAAGTGCCGATAAATTGACTATTTTTTTTTTAATAATTTGTCATTTTCGTAAGAATGTACAGCACTTTTCGTTGTTCTCATACAATTATCTTCAGGCTCTTGTCTGTTTCATAAGTATTAATATTGGGTAGTCGGGTGCTCTAGGGCGATTTATAGAGCAGGTGTTAATGTTCACGCTTCAATATTGGAACTTTTCATTGTTTAAGTATCGAAATCGGCATATAGAAACGAACAAACGTTGATAGACGAATGCAATGGATCGTAATTAATTCAATTAATTATTAACAGATGATTTCTAAAGACATAAGGTATAGTTAGAAGTTTTCGGTTGTACAAACAAGTTTGTAGATTCGACACTGTGGTAAAACCACCGTCCTCGTCGTTGCCATGACAGCCGATCTAAGCCGCGATCACGAATGCACTGAGAAAGTGAAAGTTGAAGTCTTTTGCGCAACATGCCGTTTTTACTTAAAACTACATTCACACCTCATATTGATTGAGGTTGTTTTACCATACCTGATAAACTGAAATAAAAGAAAACTAACAAAAACACCAAAAAAAAAACAACACAGAATGAAGCTTTCGTGTCAGGCAGTGCAGACACAACGCGGGATTTGTAAACAATGTGACGTCATCGAAATGTACAAGTTGCAACAATGTACAACAATGTATATTTTACATGAATACACTAATGTGCAACGAAATGGGACGCAACATTAATCCACATGCGTCAAAACTCGAAGTGGCATCTGCCCTTAATTTCAAGCCATATTGTGACCACCTAACCTCAAGATACAAAAATATGTTTCCGTACAAAAATAAAATAAAAATAAAATGAAGTAAAAATTAACTGAAAAATAAATGAATAAATACAATGATACCCACCAGAGGGCTCAAATTGGCACTCCTTTGCAATTTAAGTAGAACAGTGATTATTTACATTCCATATACAAACAACTTTATTTTATTCTACCATATACATGTATCTTGTTATTAAGTGGATTGTTGAAATTTCAGCCAACTTACCCCACGTGGCACCACCTATTAGCTTCTAGTGGTCAGCCAAAGCCAACACGTGAATAATTAAAACAGCTCTCACATAACCATAAGGGTTATATGGAAATTCAGCAAGTGACGCTCAACGCGTGATTATTTTCAACTTTCAGCTTTATTGGTAAAATGAAATAAGTCAAGATAATTTACGTTAATAATTCTAATGTTCAAACATTTTAAGATGCATCCCCTTATATATAAATATAAAGTGAATATCTGGTTGGGGAAATAAAATATAAATTGTATGATGTCCTTTTTCAGAGTACTGTGTTAAAAGTTAAAATGTATGTATTGTATGTTTCATTTGCTGTATCAAACAAAAAAAGTTTGATTGTTAGATCACATATATATATACAATGTTTTGCATGCATTTCGTGCAGATGCAGTTATTTGATACCAAAGGTGTAATATTCTACACAATGTTATATCATTGAGGTATATCCTTCATGTTATTTTTTAAATTCGTATCGGCAGAATTGACCTGTTGGCACAGATACCTATTTTAGGAAGAATATTATAATCCCTGTCAAAGCCAACTGATTTTCAGTGAAATCGTAAATGATTGCGTTCAGCGAAACGCCCATAAGAATTGTTCGACAATTGGGACACACTCCAAAAGGTGAAAATGCTTTTGAGGATAAAAGGTTCTTGACGAATTTGGACAAGTAGTTACCCATTACTGACTAAAACTGCTACTTTGGAAAACATTTTATCTGAGGGCTTCTACTGAAAGTGGTTGTAATATCTTAATTGTCATTTCTCTACACTACTTGTTATCCATATAAACTTGCTTTTGTCTTCTTAAAACATATTTCTTCGGTTTACCGAACTGATTGGTCATTGCATCAATGAGCCATACGGGACGAAAGCCTGATGATACAATTATGTATGTATTATTAAGATTGAGATGCATCAGCAGATAAATAATTCTCCTGTTTTCATTTTTAACAGATTGGTTGTCGTCGTTTATTTTGTCCCGCCCGTTCAGAACCAGCCGGTGGAGAATGTGTTGACATAAATTATACAAGCGACGGTTGCGTACTTGAGCTCTTGTTTGAAGTAGATAAAGATTCTAAAATTGACCAAACTTTACACCACAGTCTGTATAATATAATAGACAATTTGATGGCAGCATTAATGAACCATACTGGATCGTTTTTAATGTATAATGCGGGTTCTCTTAGGAAGCCAGATATCATATCCGGGATAACAACAGATACAGAAGAAGTATGCTCTGTAATTCATCTATATCTGCATATCAAAGGACTTGTACTCACTGGTGATCAGCTCGAATCTGAAAGTTCGTGGACAGCAACATATTTCAATAACTTCTCTATAAGAAACACAGATGGTGGCGTTATGAGACATATAGCAGATGTACAAAATATGTCGTGTAAGACGAATGTTTCTTTTCCTAACCCGTTATTTCTTTTGGAGATGATATCCGTCGACAATGATTTGCCCTGTCCTGCAGTGAAACTACAGTATAGTGGAAACGAATCTAACAGCGAAGTCAGGATGGAAAATACATCACTTCCGTACTTTCATCTGCAAGGGATTTCCATTTCACCTATGGATGTGGTGTTCGCGAACGGGGACTACTTTTTGTGTATTGATACGTTTTTATCGAAATATCATGTGGATTATCGACCGAACGATACTATGGACAGCTACAGAAGTTATATCAATACAGCATGTGCATCTATATCGATAATCTGTATGATTTATTGTCTGGTTCAGTATTGTATCATTCCGATTTTCCGGGATGGAAAGACCGATCTGTTGATTGTCCTTGTAATATTCTTACTTCTTGCCCAAACCTGCTTCTTTCTTTCGTCCAACTTTGCAGTTCCAACTGATGTTTGTGAATGGATTGGATTTGCTCATCATTTTTCATTGTTAGGCGCATTTGTTTTCATGTTTCTCTGTCCATATCGCTTTAATACTGAGATAAGAGATCTTCAAACATTCAGCAAATCAGAAAGAATGAAGGTTACAGTTAAATACATATTGGTTGGTGTTACCTTACCTCTATTTGTCATTATCTTTATAAAAATCACAAATGTAATTCTAGCGCCAACAGAGAAATGGTATGGTGGTCATCTCTGTTTTATTACACAAACATACGTCGTGTTATTTGGTTTCGTTGTCCCAGTATTTTTGATTTTGTGTGGAAATGTCTTTTTGTTTATTTGTATCATTCGCTATATCGCCTCTACATCCATTTCCGCCAATTCAAATAAGTCCAACATGATAGTCTTCATCAAAATATCAACAATTATGGGGTTTAGCTGGATTATAGGAATTATTGCAATAATGTCTCAGTCCGATGTACTTCTTTTAGTTTTTGAAGTGCTGTCGAATCTGCAGGGAGCTATGATTACAATTTCTTTTTCGTGTACAAATCGTGTCAGATCGTTTTACAAGGACTGTTTTCAACGAGAGAAAATTAAGACTTCTGCAGAATATACGACGTCTTGACATTTTTATTCTTTACACCATACTCATCTTCCGTCACCTGTTGTTCAGGAACATTCAAGAGCGTACGGATTTGTATGAGAAGAATATTTCTTGTCTCGTCACCTTTCTTCGACTTCCCGATTTTCATTGCAATGCAGATTGTTATGAAGTCGACGACGATCGAAACTACAAAATGTTTCTATAATAGTTTAAATTAATGGTATATAGTAGAGGAGGGTATATACATGGTATATATAAGAGAAAGATATACATATGGTATTTATAACAGGAAGATATAAACATGGTTTATAAAAGATGGCGTTATCTATACGGTATCAAGAAGAGGAAGATATATATATATGGTATATAGAACAGGACGATATAAACATGGTATATAAAAGAGGGCGATATCTACGGAATTAAGAAGAGGAAGATATATATATATATATATATGGTATATAGAATAGGACGATATAAACATGGTATATAAAAGAGGGCGATATATATACGGTATCAAGAAGAGGAAGATACATATATATATGGTATATAGAACAGGAAGATATAAACATGGTATATATGTATGTATATAGAAGAGTAATATATCTATATGGTTTATAGTAAAGGAATATATATATATGGTGTATTGAAGGGTAATATGTATATATGGTATATAGTAAAGGAATTTGTATATATAAATATGGTATATTGCAGAGGAAAAATATATATATGGTTTGTAGAAGAAGAAGATATATATATCTTACCACCTTAAGTTGGATAATAATTTTGGGCGGATAAGGTCATTCACTATAGGCTGTGATGACAATATGCCTTTATTTATGTAATCAGTATCCCAGAGTGTTTAGTTTCAGGGTGAATAATTTCAATTTGTAGTAAATATGGGTGTATGTTTGGTGATTTATTAGTATTCCCTTGTTTTATTTGGTATATATGTTAATATATATTCTAAAGTAAATCTGTCATCGAATGTGCTATAATTGTATACGGATGTTGTGTAATATATCATATATTGTATACTGAAGCTGGGTGATATAATAATGTATACATATGTTGTGTAATACGACATTATACACGGATGATGTGTAATGTGTTATTGTATGCGGAAGTTGTGTAATATGATTTTATATACGGATATGTAATTGCATATGGATGTTATGTTATATGATAATATTGACGGATGTTGTATAATATGTTAATTTATATATATATATGCAATATGTCATTGAAATTGAATGTTGTGTAATATTTAAGCATTGATGTCATTTTTTTTCGGGGTATGAAACAAATTTTGTTTGCAAACTGTATGAATCCGCGTAGCGGATTCTTACAGAAGTTTGCAATGAAACTAAAAAAATAACATCAACGCTTATAATTAATTTTTGAAAATGATTTTCTAATTTAAAACATGTTTTATGTACAATTTTACTGGTTTTAAATGCGATTTTTTTTCTCAAATCAATACGCAACGTCAATTGTCGTATTGTGACGTCACATTTTTCGCGCCATTCTCGGAATTTCTTTCATAGAAGAATGAACAGAATTTTTCGACCAATCACATTTGAGTATTTACTATGAAAACAAAGAAAAATTAATTATATATGTATAAATGGATGTTATGTAATATGGATTACCAAACTCATCAGTTTTAACATTTTGTATCCATCGCATATGCATATTGTGGAATATATATTACAATTATATATGAGTATTATGTAAATAGAGGTTACACAACGAGTGGTTGTTGGATATGGAATTTATTTCACACGAGTAAGTTATTTTTTAAAAGTTACAAAAGACTCGAGCTTTAGCGAGTGTTTTTTGCAACTTTTAAAAAATAACTTACGAGTGTGAAATAAATTCCATATCCAACAATTTCGAGTCGTGTGACCTGTTTCTACCACAATAATATCGGCTTGAATCAAAGGGAAACGTGGCCAAGTATAATTTCGCGTATGCAAATAAAGTGTACCGGTGACGTCCGGGACCCGGTGATGTGACGTCATTAGATTATTGATGACGACAATAACAATTGCAGCTTGGGTCAAAGTTCACCGTGTTAGCCAATCAAAATGCGTACAGAGTTTATACCACGTGTGGTATAAACAGATTGTTAATCAACAGCTGTAATGATTAACTGATGGTCTGAGAGTTGAATAACACAGGGTATTGTGGTAGAATATATATTACAATTGTATATGAGTATTGTGGTAGAATATATATTGCAATTGTATATGCGTATTGTGTAATATATATTACAATTGTATATGAGTATTGTGTAATATATATTACAATTGTATATGAGTATTGTGTAATATATATTACAATTGTATATGAGTATTGTGCGATATGTGTTAGAATCGCATACGGATATTGTTTTATATGTATTAGTATTGTACAAAGGTATTGTGTAGTACATGTACGTATTACCACTGTGTACGGATGTTGTACTATATTGTATTACAATTATATACTAATATTGTGTAATATGTATTTCAATTACATACGGATATTTTTATATGTATTATAATGTTATCTGGATATTGTGTTGTATACCATACAATTATATACGGATATTGTGTAATATTGTATTTTATGGCATACGCATTTTTTGTAATATGTATTACAATTGTATACAAATATTTTGTAAATGTATGGCAATTGTAAACGGTTGGGGCCGCAGTGGCCAAGTTGTTAAGGTGTCTTGACACTTGATAACTAGCCCTCCATTTCTGGGTCGCGCGTTTGAAACACACGTGGGGCAGTGCCATGTACTGACCGTATTCCGGTGGTTTTTCTCCGGCTACTCCGGCTTTTCTCCACTTCAAAAACGAGACAAGTCTTTAAATGACCATGACTGTTGAAAGTACATACGAATTTCGTGTAATATGTGTTTTAATTTTATACAGATATTGTTATATGCATAACAATGTTATATGGATGTTGTGTAATATGTATTTCAATTGAATGCAAATATTTCGTAATATGTATAAGAATTTGACACGGCTATTATGTAATATTTACATTTTGATGGCAAAGCCACGATATAAATTAAGTAAAAATCTTTGCAGTCTATGTGAGCATAATTGACACCCAAAATGTGACATCAATCTATGCCGCGCATGAATATATTCATCAACCGAAACTATTTGTAACTAACGTAAACAATCATGGCTCTATGAAAAAAAATCCTAGGACTACTAATTATATAAGTTAATTAAAAAGTATCAAAAAGAATTTTTTATACAATATTGTTACACAAATAATAAAAAGAATTGAAGAGATTGTGTTTTTTTTTCATATTATTTCAATGCACTTTTTGGTTTGCCAATCTGCACGTGACAAATGAATTTTGAAAAAATTGGCTGTTCCATTTGTCGAACCCCATTGACGAAGTCGCTGAATATTGGCATTTTTTAAATGCTAGTTCAATTTCAATTTTCAAAAATAACAAAAAAAATTGTCGAGAATGTAAATATAAGCATTAAACCAGCGCACAATATGACGTTTGTTTGCAAAGCTCTGGCATCTATATCGACCATAGACACCAAAATAGACAGTTTAATCCTTAAATATGTACTAGAATGGTATACCGACATTGTGTAATATTTATGAAATTTGTATACGGATATTGCATACAGATATTATCTAATGGCTTTTGTGTAAAAATAAGTGTGAGATGGGAACCGACTCAAATGAACAATGGTTGATAATTCGTAATTCAAACATAATCTTTCATTTTATTATATTTCTTTGTGCCTGCCATTTTTCCGGTGTTGTGTTCTAGGTCAAAAGGTGTAAGGATAAATTTGTGGAAAATGTCTTGATCACCTGTTGATATGACTACAACAGGGTTCTATTTCTTTGCTCTACACACTATTATATTATATTTATTTTCATTGTGTAAGAAAACATATTCCTGTTACAGTCAAGCGAACAGATTTGTTGAGTTCACGCAAACTAATCCAAATATCATCATGGTAGATATAAACATTTATCTTTCTATATATATTTCTATACTTACTTAGAACGTTGAAATTAACATAGATACCTAAATGATATGATGTGGTTTCCTATATCAGGTGAATTATCACTTTCGTGTATATTATGACAGGAAAACAATTATATCCACCTAAATAAGAATAATTAATATTTTATTCCCAATGATATTGTTTTATACGCTTTTGATACTACAGTTTAAGTCGGAGAGAGACAATCAATGGTTTTTACCACAGAGTAAGTAGATAAATCAGTGTATATATTAGTTTTACAGATTTATAATAAGAAATACAAAACTTCATACCAGCTGTAAAAAATATCGATATTTACGATATTCCTTGCATCGTAAGTTGGATGGATCTTTGGTCCGCCGATTGTTTGTTATACGGATCAGAATAAAGACCGAGAACTCGGTGTGACCGTCTTATTACTTATTCACATTGATACTGCATTTCATTGCCAATTTGAAAATTTTGGTAACACCTACATACTGTCATTCATTAACAAGTCAATGGAAACTAGAGCCGTACATTGGAGACCTACGAAGCTGAAGCCACGACCATTGATCCAGTCATACAAACAGAGGATTCTAATAAAAATTCCAATCCTCCTAATCCCATTTAACCATCTTCAATCACAAAACTGCGAAAAAAAGGTTTCTTAACGGTTCATTTCAAAATCTGTGAGGAATATGATGGCCATATAAAAGGTTGTCAAATCGAGCAAGCGTGACGTGTTTTATGAGGGTTTCCAGCCTTGTATTGGTTCTTGGTAACAAGGGCTGCGGCCTATACCGACAGGTGCCAGGATGTTGAACTAAATTGAATTAAGCTTTCATCAATTGAGAAAGTAAAAGCTGGGTACATCAATGTTTCATCCGTAATGACAAATCTCTAAAAGAAAGTTGGCAGGATCTTCCTCAAAATGGTTAAGATTAGCACGCGATTATGTGCGCCTTGTGTGCTTCTGATCAACTGTCAGAAAGCTTGGTATCCATCAGGCCGAAAGCTTCCTCATTGCAAGATCATCGGTCAGTATAGAATGTACTGCTTCCTGTGAAATGCCAACTCTACTGGCTATATATCTTTCTGTTACTCGTCTGTCAGTCATAACAATATCATGAACTTTATTGACCATTTCTGGGGTTGCAACATCGACAGGCTTTCCAGGACGGGGATCATTCTCAAGGCTCCGATGGCCGCACTTAAATCCTACCAGCCACCTTTTCAATGTAGCATATGAAGGGGCATCTTTCCCTAGTGTTGCTATCATTTCATTATGGATTAACCCTTTTTACATAAATATTAAATCACTGCTCTTTTACCGATGTCGTCCATTTTCCAAAGGCCGCTTGTCTTGTTAACTTTAAAGTGCTACCTCGTCGATATAACTAAATGAGACCAGTCCTTGGGTACACGGCCCTATATAGTCAGAGAATAGTGGGGCTTAAAAAGAACATCCTTGAGTACTTCATTCAATACGAGGCTCACAACATACCAATCATCCCTCGTATGATGATGTTGCAGGTTCAAAGTATCGATTTAGCTTCCAAACTCTACTTGCGACTCTAGGTTAGCCCGGGAATACTGTAAGCTGGTGTCAGTAGGTATTACCGTCCTCTTTTCTTAACACGGGCTTTGGAACATATAGTCAGATTTGACAACTTATATCTCGAGACAGAGAACGAAGTTTTATACACAATTTTCGATAACTTCTATTGTTCAAGCAAACGAAATCCCAGTTGCAATATCAAAAATCATTCAGGGGAAAATGTATACATAATAAATAAACAACATTTTTCTTCATCTTTACTTGTTTATACAGAATTGCAAAAATAAACATTACTTTGAAACGTTATTTGACGCTTTCTCCTCGGTTTGTTACCTAACTATTACAACTCTTCCACATTTAAACATTTTCTTCGATATCAATTTTGAAGTAAATGCCGGAACTTTTGTACTGGACTGAAAAGTGGCAAAAGTTATCTTTTAATGAAGGTGGACGCGTCGACCACTATGAATTTTGAAGAAACCATGTCATTGCCAGATGATTAATATGGGCGTGGTCGACATATGCGGCCAACGTGAATTTTAACAAAATTTTACGTAAAACGCTAAATGTTTTGTAAAAACAACCTAGAATTCTTTAATGTTTCCGAATGTTTAACATCCTTTTATAAACTTTTATTTACTGATTTCACTCTCTACGTTGCATGGTGTCTGTTGAAAGGTTTTAGGTAAAGTAAAATGTTCGTGCCCTAATTTTATCGTTATTTTTTAAGGGTTTTATGCGCTGTTTTTATTGTATAACATATCGATATTGTGAAGGATTATGTCATAATATATATATATATATATATTTTAATTTATATTAATTGTCATGCAGTTACTCTCAAATTACTTAATGAGGATAGATGTGAAAATTGGTTTGATGAATTTTTTTGCATTTTTCAGTGACAAGAGAAGTGTGCAGATTTTTTTATGAGATGCCTTTCTTGGCATGGGAGATACTACATAGTTCTAGCTGAAAAAAAAACAACTAAATAGTTCTCAGGTGTTCAGTAGGAGTATCTGATAAAGTGATTCCTATTTCTGAAAACTTTTACACAAAATCACAATAATTCGTTACCCAAATATAGTCTTGTGAGCAAATCTGGCATGGGGTTTTCACACCTGACGCAAACTTATGTTTGCGTATCATTATAAATCCATTCACAAAATTATCTGTGTTGGGTAGACGAAAGCAATCGAATTTAATAATATATGATACGTAGTCTTACAGAACGAGGGAAAATTGATCAAATGTTTTGATCATTTGCAGCTGAAACAATGAATATGATATAAAGCAGTGATATGATTAACGGGCCCGTTTGAATCATTAATTGTAAATACGTTCGGTTGATATGTCAATTTGAACAGAATGTGGTTGAATCATCAACTGGTAAAGAAGATATAGGAACTGTCATAATTCCAGATGTCAAATAATCTCTTTCAAGAAATCTGAAGAGTCAAACCCAAAGTTAACTTACTATGGGGAGTAAAAACGTTATCAAATGTCTAGAGATAGTCATGTAATAATTATCAACATGGAGAGAAAGCAGCTAATTATTTTGTCTGTTTCGTCTTCATAACAACATCAATGTATGGTTTGTCTGACAACAAAAACAAGTGTCTTGAAGCAATATAGATACAAAAATACACATTGAATCAATACATTTACTTTATATATTTACATTTGGATGGCAAAGCCATGATATAAACAAACTAAACAAATTTGCAGTCTATGAGAGTATAACTGACACCCAAAACGTGACACCATTCTATGCATAACTGACACCCAAATCGTGCATTCAGGTGTTATTCATACGCGACCGGATCCCCCGGAACTACTTGCAACCAATGTAAACAAATGGCATCTTATCATTGCTCATCATGCTATCGTATAGAGTACGAGACCAGAAAACGAATTCTTACAAGGGCCCAATGGGCCCAAATCGCTCACCTGCAATGCAGTGATCTTTTCATACATGGATCATGCAGTTATTTGAAAGCATGCTACAGGACCAATATAATGTCTCTCTGCACTTTGGCTTTTCACTAAAAGTCATTTAAAGATTTAAGCATACTTGATCAACGTGACCTTGAATGCGAGTCAGGGTCATTCATTTGAAAATACTTGGTAGCCCTTCACCCCAGCATGCTGCAGGCCAAATATTAGGTCTCTGGGACTGTTGGTTATTGAGAAGAAGTCGTTTAAAGATTTTAGCCTTTTTGACTCCTGTGACCTTGAATGAAGGTCAAGGTCATTTATTTGAACAAATTTGGTAGCCCTTCACCGCAGCATGCTACAGACCCAATATCAACTTCCTGGAACTGTTGGTTATTGAGAAGAAGTCGTTTAAAGATTTTAGCCTTTTTGGCCCCTGTGACCTTGAATGAAGGTCAAGGTCATTCATTTGAACAAACTAGGTAGCCCTTCATCGCAGCATGCTACAGACCCAATATCAACTCTCTGGGACTGTTGGTTATTGAGAAGAAGTCGTTTAAAGATTGTAGCCTTTTTGGCCCCTGTGACCTTGAATGAAGGTCAAGGTCATTTATTTGAACAAACTAGGTAGCCCTTCACCCCAGCATGCTACAGACCCATTATCAAATCCCTGGGACTGTTGGTTATTGAGAAGAAGTCGTTTAAAGATTTTACCCTTTTTGACTCCTGTGACCTTGAATGAAGGTCAAGGTCATTCATTTGAATAAACTTGGTAGCCCTTTACCCCAGCATGCTACAGACCCAATATCAACTCCCTGGGACTCTTGGTTATTGAGAAGAAGTCGTTTAAAGATTTTAGCCTTTTTGACTCCTGTGACCTTGAATAAAGGTCAAGGTCATTCATTTGAACAAACTTGGGAGCGCTTTGCCCCAGCATGCTACAGGCCAAATATTAGGTCTCTGGGACTCTTGGTTATTGAGAAGAAGTCGTTTAAATATTTTAGCCTTTTTGACTCATGTGACCTTGAATGAAGGTCAAGGTCATTCATTTGAACAAACTTGGAAGCCCTTTGCCCCAGCATGCTACAGACCCAATATCAACTCCCTGGGCCTCTTGGGTATTGAGAAGAAGTCGTTTAAAGATTTTACCCTTTTTGACTCCTGTGACCTTGAATGAAGGTCAAGGTCATTCATTTGAACAAACTTGGTAGCCCTTTACCCCAGCATGCTGCAGGCCAAATATTAGGTCTCTGGAACTGTTGGTTATTGAGAAGAAGTCGTTTAAAGATTGTAGCCTTTTTGACTCCTGTGACCTTGAATGAAGGTCAAGGTCATTCATTTGAACAAACTTGGTAGCCCTTCACCCCAGCATACTACAGACCGAATATCAAGTCCCTGGGTCTTTTGCCTATTTAGAAGAAGTCGTTTAATTTTTTTAGCATATTTGACCCCTGTGACCTTGAATGAAAGTCAAGGTCATTTGAACAAACTTGGTAGCCCTTCACCCCAGTATGCTACAGACCCAATATCAACTCCCTGGGACTCTTGATTATTGAAAAGAAGTTGTTTAAAGATTTTAGCCTTTTTGACCCCTGTGACCTTGAATGAAGGTCAACGTTATTCATTTGAGCAAACTTGGTAGCCATTCACCCCAGCATGCTACAGGCCCAATATTAGGTCTCTGGGCCTTTTGGTTATTGAGAAGAAGTTGCTTGAATGGAAAGTTGACGCCGGACGGACGGCCGGACGGCCGGACGACGGACGCCGCGCCACGGCATAAGCTCACTTGCCCTTCGGGCAGGTGAGCTAAAAATGTAAAACGAAAATAAAGGTAAGAATGGTTAACAATCACGAAAATGGAAATAAAACAAGATTTAATAAACAAGAAATAAAAATATTCCAAACACATAAAAACTAAATAGATTCTAGTCAATATCCAATGAAAATACTTTTAACAGTCCTACAAAAAAGAGAATTATCGTCTGCTTCAACATTCCTGCAGCAATGTCAGAATATCCTGATTTCAATATTGAGTTACCCGATTTTTTATCGGATGATCCTGAATTTTCATCAAGTAGGGATGATGAGCTGAGCACCATTGATCTTTTTTGTCTGGCAAGTACAAATGCAAGTTCCCGAAATGGGAAAGACTACGAGGAAAAACTAAAGCAACCTGCCATAGCAGACATGCCGCCGCCGGGAACTCCGTGTTCAACTTCATCTGGAAAAGTTAAGCGTTTCAAACCCATGGCACAAGAAGATGTCGACAAAATTTTGGAGGCGAGAGAGGCTCCTTCGACAAAGAAAAACACTCTGTGGGGTCTAAACATTTTCCAAGGTACGACTATGAAAAAATAATAGATGTTCTATCTAACCAATATTAGCAATGCCCTGTGCCAGCAGGCCTATGGGACGAGGTCTACTTTGAAGACTGCGTCATGTCATGTAATTCTTTTCTGTATTAAATACAAAAAAACGACCAAAACAAATCATTATTGCATTAATTTAAGCAATCAAAAACTGTTTTAATCGTTACACAACTGACATGATTTGTAGACTCGAACGATGCAGATTTTTTCCAGCCTGGAACAAAGAGAGAAATGGGGGCGAAGTCAACTTCCAGTGTGTAACTGCCGAAGACCTTGCAGAAAAACTTACGTTTTTTTACTGTGAAGCAAAACCTAAATCGGCCTCTGAAGAATCAGAGCCAGCGATCTACCACAGAAATTCATTGATCAGCATAAGGGCCGCATTAAACAGACACTTGGCATCGTGTAACCGTAACATTGACATAGTTAGGGATAAGGAATTTAAAAGAGCGAATGGTGTATTGGATGGGTTACTGAAGGAAAGAATGAGATCTGGCCAATCGAAACCTACACAACATAAAAAAATTATTGAGGGAGCAGATTTGATAAAAATGTCCACATACCTGGAAGGTGCTGTAGTGTCTCCAATAATCCTCCGTAAGTGTGTATGGTATCACTTATCCTTGAATTTTATCACACGAGGAATGGAATTTCACCACCAGTTGAACACCGACTCTTTTGAATTTCACACAGATGATTCCGGAGAATATGTAACAATTAAACATGAAACAAAACAAAAGAATTTCCAGGGTGGTTTGTCGTCATCAGAATGCAGCTCTCGGAAACGGATGTATGCCACGGGTACGGACGATTGTCCTATCCGGATGCTGAAATTACTCCTGGAGAAAACTGATAAATGTAAATCCGCCACAAGTTTATTCAACCAGTATAATAGGGATGCTTTAGGAAATCCAGTACATGCAGCAATCTGGTTCACATCAAAACCCCTATCGAAGCGTTCATTTGCACGTATGTTGACAGATATTTGTTCCGGGGCCAAAGTGGAAAATCATTACACACCACATTGTTTGCGCGCCACCGCCATCCAGTGTTTGAATGACAAAAAATTTGAAACACGACACATCATGTTTATGTCAAATCATAAGAACGAGGCTTCTCTCCGGTCGTACAATAGAACAGTTTCTTCTTCACAAAAGAAGGCATTAAGTGGTGCATTATCGTGTCTAACGCATCCTAAACTTGAAACAGCCATGGTACCCGTCACAAGCAACGTTGTCACTGAAGCTCGTCCAACTCCCTCGGCCACTGTCACCTCTCTCATTGGTCGTATCCCTGACACCGGTGCTGTTGTAGCTACAACAAACTGTAATGCTGTTTCCATGCAATCAAAGAACATGTTTACACCTGTTTTTTTTGGTAAATTCCACTTTCTCCCACTGCACTTTCAACTTTCATAGCTAAACTCTGTCCATGCTGTCAGCCGTTGCGTGCGCGTGGTGACGGGTGAAATTTCCATCCGCGTAATTGTTCCGGTTGTAAATTAAAAAAAAAAAATCCGAAATCGTTAAGAAACTCAATAATTCATCCATATATTCTGAAATACTGACTACCAATATTATTGATATTGTTAATAAAATATCTGATGATGTTTTCAGTATTTTTTAAAATTATTTCCACGCACTATTTAAAAAAAAAAAATTTTGCCAATCAGCACGTGAATCACAATAGGCTGTTCAATTTGTTGACCTCTGACAATGGAAACGTCGGTAAAAGTCAGATTTCAAATTATAATGAAAATTAAAGTTGAAATCGAAAAGAAACTAATATAGAAAACGTAAATATAAGCATTAAACTGTCTTTTTATGGATTATATGGTCTATATAGATGCCAGAGCTTTGCAGACAATAATTTCATAATGCGCTAGCGCGCATTATGAAGATTGCCTGCAAAGCTCTGGCATCTATATAGACCATATAATCCATAAAAAGACAGTTTAATGCTTAAATAACCTATAGCTTATTCCGATATGGCCACACTGATACGTAACGCTGTTGTAGATTTGGTTGGTATAGCAGTGATAGTTTTGAGGAACTAATTTAAAAGGTAAACGTCAAGGTCCAGATTCTGAGATCGTCATTTTCCAGAGAAACTGGACCTAAAATTCTGGATGATTTATCGACGGAAATAAAAATTGTGTTAAGATGTCATTCAAAGCAATTTTGGTTAAATATAACAGGAAACATGGAGTTTGAAAAAAGGGACGAAGCTGTCGTAAAAGAGTCCACATGAGAGTACAAACACAAATAAAAGTTACCTCGAGATTCGATTATCCATTAACTTAAAACTACGTTTAATATTGTTAGATATCTATATCACGTTTCGAAAAAAAAAAATCTTTGTCAACAAAATATTTAACTCCTACAAAGTATGTAATCGGATATCTACGTTTATTGATAGAGTTGACAAGGGTTGATTATAAAGTTGTTTTGTATCTAACTCACGTTTATATTAACGTGTATACCGTTTCCATTAATTTGAAATGCCATGTTATATGATATTAATGTAGTTTTCCTATATATCGTACGTGCAGCTTTTATATCAAACTAAGTGTATATTAGGACAAGTAATTGATATCCACCTCGTTCGGAAGTCAGTTATCACCTCATGAGTATAATATTTCCAATAAAATTGCTTCATGCGTGTTTCATGCTATATTTTATATCACAGAATGCCGAACAACGGATTTTAAAAGGGAATAAGTAGATCACTTCGTGTTTAATTTACGTTTACAGATCAATAATTCTGAGATATTATGCCAAGGAATGTCATGCAAAAACTCTATTTACGCCAGCTTTAAAGAAGCATTACAATCGACGATCTTCAACGCTTTTCGGTTGCATTCATCTTTCAGTCCGTCGGGCAACCCTAGAAGAAACATCAGTTATTGTAAGATCATAATCAAAGCTCATTGTAATAGAAAAAAACATAACACTATAATACAAGGAAATACAAATTCAAAGAAAAATCTGAAGAATTTGAACCTCTCTCACGTATTCATGAACCTGTCATTTGCAACCTTCAATAAATAATCGATAACTAATATCATAATATACCACAAACGCGAGTAGAATATGTGATTAATGTATCCCCCTTCCCAATTTTTAAAGTCACTTTGTGATGATTTTAAGTAATAATCTGACGGAAAAACCTACATTTTACTGTTATTGGTGACGTCAGTGGCCAAATATAACAAGATATCCTGATAACATTTCCCCATCAAAGTGAAACTTGGGGTAGAATAAAAAAAAAATCATTACGACGTGTTTTATATGCTTGTTTATTCAGCAGTAGGATTAAAAAAAAGAATATGCGGATCTTTCGTTATTCAAACCTCACTTTTGGAAACAATAAACGATTGTGAGTAATATTCCCTCAAGTTACCGTTTGTGTTAGATTAACAAGGAATGGTCGAGTAAAAGTCAAAGAGAAACCTACATTTTTACTGTTATTGGTGACTTCATCTCAATAACATGAGTTCTCCTGATAACATTTCCAGATAAAGTGAAACTTGGAGTGGAATAAAAGAATCATAACGAAGTGTATTCTATGTTTCTTCCCTCAGGATCAGGATCCTTAGCAAATATGCTGATCCTTCTTTTTGCCAACCTCAATTTTGGAAACAATTAACTCTCCGTAATGCTCTTTAAGGAAGTGACCATTGTCTTAGATAAACAAGAAGAGATGTCGTGTAAACGTCAAAGTGAAAAACTGTTCTTAGATAATGTACTAACTGACCTACTAATCAAATTAAAGCGATTAAGACTTGACTGAGGTACAGATGTCGTCTGTCTGATAAAATACCTCAAATGTTTGGATAATGGTAAAACAAACGCTAGCATCACAACACTACTGGGAAGTGCGTTATCTAGTTATTGTTTCCTGTCTCACTTATTCGATTTGATAAGCAAATAAGACGACAGAAAAACAGTGATTGGAACTTAATACTGAATAATAACTAATACTTATACTAGGCAAAATTACGAGATCAGCGTCTTAAGCTTCAATTTGGTAGTTATCATGAATGCCTTTAATGCATACTTAATGCAATGAATAACATATTATATCCATGAAGCGAGGCTTGGGGCGCCAGACATCCCTGTTCCAAAACCTGGAAATTTCCTTCCGTACCAAATATTAAATGTGTGCATGAGAAAATCATAATAGCGACATATTTGTGTAATAATAAAAAAAAATCGTTTTCTCTCTCCATGATATGGACAGTCTTAGACAGGAAAGGAGCACTGCTTATGATTAAATCGACATTCGAGTTGGAAACGAAGTGCAGTTAGTTGTTTACTTAGTTACTTTTTAAATAATAATAAAAAACACACAAAACAATTTGTGAAACCATCTTGAAAGAAAATCTTAAATCAAACTGGAATATTTCTCTTTCGAGACATTTCAGACACCTAGGAACTGACATTACCAAAGAAGAAATGAGTGACCCCAGCGTTTTATATTTTGGTTAAATATCAATAATAGAGTAAATTATCGGCTATCCTCAATGGTTGGAAGTGTTTTTGTAAATGTTTCTCTATTTGCTATTATAGGTACATCACTACTCCTTTAATTTATGTGTCCCCATAATACAAACAACATACCGATTTTACTGTAATGGCCTGTTAGCTCCGACAAGTGACACATGTGACGCGTGTAATGTATATGCAGAATTTTTGTCATTTTTGAATAATGTGCTTACGTAATTAAGACTAAGTAATGATTACAATATTAAGTCTGCTTCCAACCATTCACGTAAATGTCAATAGCACATAACGCAACAGAAATAATCAATTATTTTTAATAATTGAATTAAAGTACTTATTGCAAAACATTCATGGCACTGTTGCGGGCAGGGGCAGATACAAAATTCATTTCTTGTGTATTTGTCGCTTTGTCGTATTGTCGTATTGCTTTTGAAATAAACCTTCAAAATTACGTCATATATCATTAACGAAATATTCAAATGCAAAACTCTCGAAAAAATGTTATTTTGTGTTTGCTTTTATTTTTATTGGTAATTGAATTATAGAGCTTATCAAAGCACAATGGTATGCATTAAACACGGCTAGATTTGAAATGACATATTTGCTTGAAGAGAATAAATTATAACGAATAATTGAAACAAACTTTACCTGAGCGAATACATTTGGGAGTTATTTCTGAAACATTTATTGCCGTAATATCTTCTTGTTATTAACTGGACATCCACATCATGGTCGCCGTTTATGTGATGTTAATTTTCTTTGATATGCATACCCTATATTTACTGCTCATTTAATGAGTTTGGCATGTGGTTTCTTCATCAACAACGTAGGAACGGTTCCAGTGATAGCTGATGGAAAGTGTATATAAATATGGTACTTTTCTCTTACTCTTCCATTACTGCATTTGAGCAGATAATTCGTCGTTCGTTCCGATTGAAAAAGATTATCATCAAAACAGCAATTTTGATTTTATTTTCAATATGAAATTGTTATTGTATATTTGCATTTTCTGCACATCGATGACATTTGCTGTGAGTAAAGACATAGAACAAAAAATAGATAAACTTAAATTATGTCAGCAATCACTTCATTCGTGTGAAAGTGGATCAAAGAATGTCTACTGTAGTTGTGACCGGAAGTGTGTTTACTATGATAACTGTTGTTTCGATGCAGCAGCTATTAAAGGAGGATGGGGAAAAATCATTGAAGAAGATCAACACCAACATTACCTTCAAATAACAACATGTGAAGAAATTTCCTTCAGAAAAAAAGAGTCATTAAGGCAGGGGGCGTTCATGATATCGTCCTGCCCTGTCTCGTGGGCTAGTGACATGGATACCAGGCAAGCCTGTAAACTGTATACGGACTCTAATGTCCGTGACATGTTGCCCGTTGTTGATACCAGCACTAAATTAACGTTTAAAAACCGCCAATGTGCTAAATGTCACAGTGTTGAAAATTATACGCCATGGTTATTAAAGATCGAATGTTTACCGGAGAGGCAACCTCCCTCACTTTCTATTACAGAGGGAGTGATGATGAAAATTAACAATGACCATTGTAGTTACCGCTTCCTACCACCCGAAGATGTCACAGTGCATTACTGCTATCATGATTTCGACTACAGGGTAATATCAGACATTTCGGAAACTGACAACTCCAGCTGTCGGAACCGCGTGTTCAGTCCTGTTTTGGCTGTACAAGGTAAACATAACCGCTATTTTAGAACTCTAGAATGCCTTATTGCGCATGAAAGCACGGGATATCTGGAAGATTTGGATATCCCTAACCTGTGCTTTACTAACCTCTTCACAAAATGAGTTTAACTCTGGAACAATGCTTAGCAACCTTATTGATTTTTCGTCTGTGTTTCAAAGAAGAGAGACGAAATGTAAAGACGCAGAAATACAATTATCTGACGAGGTAAGGAACTGGTTTTTTGTTTGAGATGTGTCAAATTGGAATAACTTATTATTGTCTATTCGTTTTTAAGAAAATAATTAATAGATTGTTTAAAGCTGCATTGACATTCACAGTAATCGTTCGTCATGATGCGTTCCATGTTTTAAGCATGGCCCAAATGGAGTATTGTGTTGACAGGAACAACAAATAATACCACCATAATAAAGAAACCACAATTTAAAACTTCAACTTAAAATTGAATCAATAAACATACAGACAAAAAATATATATTTGCATAGACATTTTGATAAGTAACAGGGAGAATACGATCAACAACTCCTGAAGAACGTCTTTGCTTTATCGACGGCTCTGATGTCGAAGATTTATTAATGTCCATGGTTTCATGTTCTTTTGGGCATATCAGATCGACATTATCAATTAAGTTTCTTAAAGTTTCGAGGCATGTGTTACCTGTTGTGATAAGCTTTCTATGTGTGACAAAATCAAAATGCAAACAATCTTTTTTTATTATATGCGAGCTACTTACATATATCATACATTTTAGTTGCTTTCTCCAAAAAGCTTCGATCAACACGGTTTATGATGGTAAAACTTAGAGTTGAAAAACTGAAAAACAAACAAAACAAGAAATGGGTTAAAGGAAAATTGACTGTTGCCCCGTCAATATTTTTGAATTTGTTTTCTCTTATTTTGGCTTATGATCTGAATGTTTAGTATTTGGTACTGAATTGATATTTGATGATTGATATTTGACAGAATAAGAACCAAAGAACGTCTCTTTTTCAAGGATTTTTCAGCTCAAGTTGACATTGGTACTGTTAAAAATTTCATTTTACAAAATAATCAAACATATGCTGGTAGAACTTGAGAAAATCGACCTTAAAAAACCACGAAAAAAACCCCCAACAAAGTAACTAAAACAAATCAATAAAAAAATACGATAACAAGATTTGAAGAAATGTCACAGACATGAATAAATAATATCTAATAGTAAAATATAATTCTTGTAATTCTTTTTATTCATAACAGGTTGGTTGTCGTCGTTTGTACTGCCCCGCCCGTTCAGAAGCATCCGTCGGAGAATGTGTTGATATACAAATCAACACTGATGACCTCATACTTGATCTCTTGTTTGAAGTAAATACAGACCCTAAAACCAAGATATCAGTGAACCTAAGTTTAAGAAAAATAATAGATACTTTCCTCTCAGATTTAAGAAATATTACCGGTTCTAATTTTAAATATGCATTGATTATTCGAGAAGTTTATAGAAATCTTGTACCGGGAAAACAGTTTAATTCTGAGGACATATGTTCTATCTATGATGTATTCCTCCCCATCAAAAGAGTAAGAAATACAGGCTATACCCTAGAGTCTGAAAGGCTTTGGACTGCTAATTACTTCAAGGAATATATTTTACGAAAAACAGAAGGTAAGGTTATCACTCATGCAGCGAATGTACAAAATATGTCGTGTAAAACGAATGTTTCACTTAGCAATCCATTATATCTACTAGATATGTTCTCTGTAGACAATGATTTACCCTGCCCAGCAGTGAAACTACAATACAGTGGAAACGGATCTGAGAGTGAAGACCAGAACAATTCAACAAAAAAATCGTACTTTTATCTCCATGGGATTATTATTTCACCCTTTGATGCTGTGTTCGTGAACGGGGACTACTTTTTATGTATCGATACGTTCTTATCAAAATATCGTGTGGATTATCAACAGAACAATATCATGGACATCTACAGAAGTTATATTAACACAGCTTGTGCTTCTATATCAATAATCTGTATGATTTATTGTCTGATTCAGTATTGTGTCATTCCGATTTTCCGGGATGGAAAGTCCGATCTATTAATTGTCCTTTTATTGTTCTTACTTCTTGCCCAAACATTCTTCTTTCTTTTGTCTCATTTTGAAATTCCAAATTATGTTTGTGAATGGGTTGGATTTGTACATCATTTCACATGGTTAGGGGCATTTGTGTTCATGTTTCTCTGTCCGTATCGCTTTAATACTGAGATAAGAGATCTTCAAACCTACAGCAGACGGGAAAGAACGATGGCTACATTTAAATACATGTTGGTCGGAATTTCATTACCTCTATTTGTCATTATCTGTATTAAAATCACAAATGTAATTCTAGCGCCTACCGAGAAATGGTATGGTGGACGTCTCTGTTTTGTCACAGAAACATTCGTGGTGTTATTTGGCTTCGTTGTCCCAGTGTTTTTGATTTTGTGTGGAAACGCTTTTTTGTTTATTTGTATTATTCGCTACATATCATCTACATCAGTTTCCGCAAATTCAAACAAGTCTAACGCGGTAGTCTTCATTAAAATATCAACAATTATGGGGTTTAGCTGGATTATCGGCATTGTGGCAGTAATGTCTCAGTCTGATGTACTTCTTCTAATTTTTGAAATTTTATCAAATTTGCAGGGAGCATTTATAACAGTTTCGTTTTCGTGTACGAATCGTGTCAGAGCATTTTACAAAAGTTGTTTCCACCGAGCCAATAATCAGCCTTGAGCAGAAAATTCGACGGGTTGAACAATTTTCATTGTTTATAATAGCATACGTCATTGTTCATGAGTAGTAGTAAAATACTCATGCTGCTCAATCACCTTTTATCGATATGACGGTTTCCGCTGATGGGAATAGTTAGAACGATGATGGTGATCCCAAAAATATTGTATATTGCGAGAATTATCACATTATCATTGTGAATAAGAAGAATGTTTTTCTTAGATTTCATACTTTGAGATAGCAGGTGGAAACACTGAGTGTATATATTTACTTAATTCTCAAACTATATTGAATGATGCTCATATTTTAGATATCTATTTAATGTACTTCAGAATAACGGAAGTTCAAAAATCAATGATATTAATACACGAAGGAAAATGTTTCGCTGTAAATTGCTCTAGATGGTATTGATTTTCAATGTAAATTTAGATTTGAGGATTTGAATGTTAAGACTGTTAAACGTGTAGGTAGTGATGGCAGTTTGTTTGTTTTTTATATATATTTTTTTTAATTGTGGACTATAGTAATGCAGTTCATGTGGTTCGTATGCGTCAAGCCTCGCAATCGACTAGGTGCGGCACACTTGAATAAGTTTTGTTGATGACGTAATTGCTATCCATGTTTAGTGTATGATATAGAAATACTCTGATGTTGTGTATGTGGCCATTCGAAGGTAATGATATACATATTTACTACTGCATTGCCTATAGGCTGTATGAAAAAGGTACGGTATTGCTGGGACGCCGTATATTAACTGTTGATGTTTTGTTAATAGTGTAGAAAACGGACCTACACGTGCTTGTATTGACATTGCATATTACTTAGGTAAATTTATATAAATATTGTGGTATGTTACGATGGTATACGGATATTGTGTAGTAAATTTAGATGCATCAATCGTCGGTAGGAGCAGTAAGTGCTACGTATTTAGTTGTTGTTTGATGTTTGGATTTAAGTATAATATTATAAATGCTCATGGCATGAATGTTAAGTAAGAAATGGTACCGTGTTTGTGTGTATTGTGTATTGAAGGTGTCTACTAGCCAAACTAAAAAGAGGACACAAGGATTGATGAGGATGAATATTTTAAAAGGACATCATGTATTTGTGTGTAATAAAATGTATAATATTTATTGTATACTTGATTGTGTATTGCTTTCATTCTACATTCTGCATAAAAACTAAACAAAGATTGATGAAAGAGTAATTCATATTTTTGAAGAAAAAAAAAATCAAAAAAATCATGGATTAATCATTCATTATTCGAGGGGTTGAACCCACATCTCTTGTTTTGCTTTTGGACTTTGTATTCTTTTTGCATTTGTGTATAATAAAATGTATGTATTTATTATATACTTGATTGTATTCTTTTCATTCCTAAGTTTTCACGTGTATTTCTTTTATCTATTTCACTTATGATTGCTTTACAGTTCAATTACTTACACACTAATACTCTATTGTTTCTTTGTTGGTCAACGCTTTCCTGATACAGTCACGCAAACAGGGCCGTCGCTTTGTTTGTTTCAAAATACAAATGATCATCCTTCGTTTTTACTAATTTTTGCAAGGAGCTTTGAAAACTAAGGCACCTCCGTCTCACGGAACAAACGATCTCTGCTTGTAAAATACATAACGGGATGCAAAGTGGAATGCCTTATCTTCATCAAAGAAAACTTCCAAAACCAATTTGACCAAAACTCTTTTTAAAAGTAAAATTAACAAATGGCAAACTATTTAAGGAATGAAATATAAAGAGTGACAATAGATTATATAGTATATAATTTTCAATTAAATTCAGAATTTTTGAGGAATTCCTGTTTCCGTTTATGAAAATACGACAACGGCGCAAGTTACATATAAAACCAACCTGCACTCAGAGTGTTATTTTCGCGACACTGACAATTAAATATTTGTTCAAAGAATCCTCCATTATAAAATCACATGTAAAGGTTTTGATTTGTTTTGTTACCCATCTGCCTACTAATTTGTTATTAGAGACAGCACTGGACACAGCTAGAACACTGACAGTTCAGCAAGGGCTCCTTGTTGTGACAATAAGCCCACCATCATCACCAAAACATCATGCGCCCATTTAGCTAAATTTGATGCTTGAACTTTGGACTTTAATGGTAGTTGCAAGAAAACAAAATATACATGTCACATCTTCTATAAATGTTTCCTTCCGTCCCTAAATACTGGTTCAATTTTCGTTTGTTTTATTTGTTTGATTACCCCCTCCCCGTCACCAAGAGCCATGATCGTAGATAGAGATCTATTTTGGCTTTGAGCTTTGGACCAAAATGACCGTGACCTTTAATCCAGTGATCGGCTACGATAGTTCATATCATTTGGTTAGAGTGTTGGCTTCATAATCTCAAGTGAAGATCCCAGATGAGTGCTTCAATACTTCGTACCCAAGACGATTTGTGTTTCACCCGAAGCTAAGAAACAGAAACTTCAGGAACACATATAACCTTAATCGCCGTGGATAGCACGCGACAGACCTGTCCCATGTCTTACAGTGAGGTAGCAACGATCTACTACAATGCGGGCCCTGTATCAACATAACGATGCCCTCTGACCTCTGGTCAGTAGACTGTTTGTTTAAAATATTACTTTAGAGTGTAGTAACGGAATGTTCAGTAAAATTTGATCTTGATCTTTGACCCAATGACATTGATCTTTAATCAATATAATCATTGTTTAAATCTGAACAACTTTGCTTTGTCATGTCATAACACAATCTTTATCAACGAGAAGATGAAAATTTTACTCTGACCTTGACCTCTTAGTCGATGACTTTGATCTTCGGTCGGTATATTTATTTCCTGAATAATTCTGCTTCATCATTTCATAACAAATTGCTCATCAGTGAAAATCTACAAAAATTGATCTTGACCTTTGACCTCTCATCCGACGACCTTGACATTTGATCAGAAGACTCCTTGTTGAAAAGTTGCGCGGAATAGCGTTCAACTGAAATGTCTTCACTACCTTTGAACATTGGAAAATTTGCCAAAAGGTATGATGAACGATCATAATTATAAACGAGTTCTGTATGATTTATGAGTTTTTCCTAAACAACATTCCTTTACCTTTATTACGTGTATGTAATATAATTTGATGAATATTATATAGTTGTGCTTTAATTATAAAAAAATAGAGGAGTTATTCACTATAAAGTACAGCAAGGATAAGTCAAAGTCGACGGGGGAAGAATTCGACTTATCAAGTGACTTAACAGTGTTTTCATGAACGTAATTGCAATGACATTAATGGTCCGAAATAATCAGTTGCTTACCATACACACGAACTAAACAATTGTTATGGCTTAAGGACGTTTTCTTGTGATGGTTGTCACAGTGTGAACTAATCCATGACAGGGGAGGTAACTCCTTTGATGAATTGAAATGACGTAAGCGTTAATCGGAAATTTAGAAATTTATTTTCATATAGATAAAAACACAAAAATACAATAAAATAAAGCTTGTTTAGAGTGACTAATAATAATAGTAACTATTATTTTTAGTGAAGTTTTTGTTTTTGTTTTACGACATGCCGTAAGTCGGTACAATCTTTAAACAAACAGCCTTGGCAAATATGTGTTGTTGGTGGATCTACGTCTTCGTCTGACATAATTGAGACATACAAAGAAAGATATTTCGGAGTAAGATAGAGAGCTCGACTGGACAAACCATCAGTACACGTCACTGAGTCTCCGGACAAACGAAACCATGTGGCCAGTCACGATAGACATTGTAGCATTAATTGTATTAACATAATATGCTATACGATCACTCTATGTTTGTAATAAGAACTCTGCTACATGTACATGCATTGATACTTTGAATAAACAAATATCTACTATTGATTAGTATACATGCGTTCACGTCTTGCTGTATAATGATGAATGTAATTCAGAAATGTACACACGTCGTCTAAATAGCTCGATCTGGTCATGTCACATACATAAATACAGTCGTAAATAGAAATGTAAAAGACAAGATATTGTAAATCTCTGAAAAAAGGAAATAAAGAAAGTCTGTCTGTCTGTCATACATAAATACAGTCGTAAATATTTTGAATAAATCATAAGATATCCTTGATCATTATAATATATTCATTATGCATATACATACAATGTAGCCATTCATTAAAACATAGCAAACGTGTAATAAGGGACCAACATCATGTCAGCGACGATTTCATTCAATTGACAACAATGTATACGTACTTATCTTTATATACTTATCCGCTATTTAACGATCCAATCACCACACAAACAACACATGAAATCATTAAAATGAAAACGGGAACTGTAATGAATTATTTGTAAAGAACATATAAAAGTCCCATGAATGTTTCATTTTTGAATCAATAACAAATAAAAGCCGATACGCAGAGTAAACACATCCGCTGGTCCTTATTAATGAGTGATTGCCATTCCAGCCTAATAGCACAATACAAATGTTTAGCATTGCTATGTTAAATATCTAATTCTGTTTACGGTCAACATTGCATCCAAATAGCAGATATATTAAAGTGTATGTAATGTTTGAAAATCCTGGGAATAGATAATGTCATTGCTAGTTTCATTTCTTTTGATATAAGGTAAATATCTAGATTTGTTCTATATTTAGTCAAGCTAACCTAGCTTGGATTTATTTACACCGCGTATCAGCCTTTATTTGTAATTGATTCATTTAATAAAACATTTATATTACTCAGACAATAAATATAATTCATGCGTTATATAGCGGATGTGAATTTTAGACTAGAAAGACCTCCCACATGAGCTCCCACATAATTGCATTTTTACCAAGAAAACAAAAAATACTTATATTCATCTGCGACTATCTCATAACACAAGGTAGATATGTGTTTTCCTTCGTCTTAAATTCTTTGTTTCCTTTAGGTTTCAATGCAAATTTTCTAATTAAATTTACTCATCTTATACAGATACAAGAAATCTATGATCTGGTCTCATTTGACGTAATATAGGATAGTTTACAGCTAGGAGAAGGACGAAATATTTCATACTGTTTGAATATTAGGTCTTGATTATACTGCTGACTTTTGCATGGTAAGGACGTTATTTTGTTTCAATTCCAAAACCAAATATGTCCTAATAATATTCTAAAAGTCAACTATATTTAAAATGAACATTTATTTTTTATTGATGTTGATAACATATCAGACGGTTGATTTCGTCTAAGATACCATGCATTACCACACATCACATTTCTAGCGCTATCGTTAACGACCAGGCGTGGTATCAGCCGTTAACAGGTTTGTTAGAAGGAAAGTCAGAATCGGCTTCCGATGATGGCAGTGAAAGGTCTATCCGACACGATGAGGGCTTTATGGTGGACAGTTTTCTCAGTGTTATGTTGCTATTACGCAGGTAAAAACTACATTTGATATATTTTTCTTTTATTTGTTTCATATTTTGCGGTTCCTTACCAAATAATTAGTTCTGAGATATTTGGAAAAATCTTGAATATCAGATACACTAGGACGTGTAAGCACCATTTATAGGTAACGTGATTCAAAGATTCGATAAAGGCTTCATTTAAGATACTTCTATACTGATACTGTTTTCTGTTTCTATTATTATTTCTACACTGTAACCTAAATTTACAACACCAATACCATGTTGTAATACAAAATAATTTGTTTGGCGTTTCAGTCATTTTTTTATTCAAAATATGAATAATTAGAGATATATTCATTTTTTTTGCAAATGCTTTGCATATTCGATGTACACTTAACCAAAGTTCTAAGTGGTCACTTTTATGTTTGGTATCTTATATTTTCACCCACCTTGTGCTTTCTAAATATATTGCGTGTAAAATTGCATTGATGACGTCACAAATAAATCCTTTCATTTCACCTGAAGAGCTTGCTCTGAAAGCATGTGAAAGCGCTAGTGTGAATTTCTGGTTTGTGTTTTTTATTATTATTACTATGTATAATCATCACAAGGACATTATATGTTTTTAATTATAAATATATATATATATATCGAAATCAAAGTAATCTGAAAAAATCAATAAATAAAAAACTCTGATTTAATAAATGTATCAAATTTAACTAAAATATTTTTATTATATATAAATGTATTTTGTCTACACTTTCAGGGAAACCTGTTTCTTGTCTCGACACTACCTGTCAGAAGATGCCAACGATAAGACAACGTGACGACCAATCTGTGGGAGAAATTATAATGGATTTGATAAAAACTGATGTCCGGAACTGGAAGTAGATGCAATTATCAGAGGAAATGGATCGATGGAGGATGGTATTGGTCTGTGTGGTTCCCAACATACTGATTTGATCCGACAAACATGACAAAATATGACACTTGACAAAGATTACACTGGTGACGCCAACAAGGATGAATGACAAGAATCATACTACGATATGGATGGTAGTGTGACAATAAACTCGCAGTTACTTGGCAACGGCTGCAGCAATGTCGGTTTACACTGTTATATTTACATTCTGTGTTGCATTTGCCGAAAAACGGCTTGGATTTTAAACAATCAGAATTTATACAATTGTGAATAATTTGACGATATCTACAAACGTATATGAAATAGAAAATAAAGTCAAATATGTGCAAAATCATTGTATGTGTTTGCTATTAATAACGACACGAGGGACTTTATTATTCCTTCTGGAAATTTCGGCTGTTCCAGTATTTGAACTAGATGACGTCAGTGATAGGGTAAGCGGCAAATTTAAACGCGTCATAATCCACAGTAAAAAAAATCTTTATGAATGTAAATATAAGCATTGAACTTTGCAATTTGGGTGACAGATACATATTTCATGTCGCTCTAACGGGCGACATTCTATTTATCTGTCACCCAAATTGTATTCATATCGACTGTATACTACCATTTGGTAACAGTTCAATGCTTAATTATAGAAGCAATAATTACACTGCATTAGATAAACAAGGAATTCATTGGTGCTGAAGACAATGGCTAAATTGTGTTGTTTGTTTAGTTTTTTGTTTTGTTTTTTTGTGACGATTTTTGTTTGCTTTATTACCTACTAAAGCGTGCTAATTACAGCAACATTTCTACTTTTGTGTTGAAATAACAACACTCAGAAATGCGACCTAAATAAAACCGCTTTACAAACATTGTTACGTATTTCAGCACAAAAGATATTGTCAAAATCTGCGTAACTTGCGCTTAAAAAGTGTATACAAAAATTGTAGTGTAGTTTTGCAGATTTGATTTTAGAAATATTTCTTGTGCTAGAATAAGTAACAATGCAAAATATAAATCAGGTTGTATCAAGGTTGCATTTCTGACGTCGGGTCAACGTCAGATTCTGACTCCTGTGCAATGTTGAAACGATGTTGTTAGGACGTTGTAATAACGTTGTATAGACGTTGTATTGACATCAGATTTTCGACGTCCGTACACCATCAGGCTCTGACGTCTAGAAAACTTCCATTTTCAACCAAAAGACAACGTCTAAACAACGTCAAAGTATGACGTTGTGTCAATGTCTTTCCAACGTCATTTGCCCACTGGGCTCTTTCTCGATCTCGATCTCGACCCCATTCACAAATCCATATATACACATATATTACCCTCGCCTTCTCGCACAACATTTACATCAATACATACGCTCACACATGTATATTATCATTATCTTTACTTTTCTAAATTGTGTTAGTGAGAATTATTTCACTTCTTCAGTGACGAGAATTTCAACTCGAAAGTGACAGTGATTACCTTGCGACCCTCACGAGGATGTTTGTGCGAAAGCGGTAGGGTTACTCCTCGACAACGTCAATGATTATACTCGGTACAGCGACATTGACTATACTCGGTACAGCGACAATGATTAAACTAGCTACAGCGACAAGGATTATTTAAGCATTGAACTACTTTCAGTTGGAGGTTATGGGCTGATGAATGCCAACTGGACAAAGACAAATTCAACATGAAGCGCGCATAACTTCCAACTGAAAGTAGTTCAATGCTTATATTTACATTTGACAACGATTTTTAAAGACTATATCCAAGAATTTTGCTCCTACGATGAATGAACAAATTATTATCGTCAAAGACGGAACAGCCTTTGCAACAGCCATATTTCGTTATCGCCGACGTGACAATTATGACGTCACTATGATAATGACGTCATAATAGAGATTTGGAAGTTATGGACTCGTAACCTTCAAGTGAGCTTGGTAAAGTTATATAGTGGGGCTGCAGTGTAAATGTAAATATACCAGGGACAACGTCAAGGATTATACAAGGTAGAGAAACGAGGATTATACTAGGTACAGTGACAACAATTACACTGCAATAGTGACTATCATAACCCTATAACAGCAAGATGGATTACACTTTGGCAGTGACAAGGATTGGATAACACTGCGTCTCTCAAGTATTCCACTGCAAAAAGGAGTTTCACACTATAACATAGGTAGCAGTGTACAGTAAAAATGCCCAATTCTGAAAAAAAATTAGGCACATGTTTTAGATATGTAAACATAGCCAGTTTACGCTACATATTACCTATAATAAAGCATATATATTTGTATTTTATAAATTTTTCTCAATTTTAATACAGCTCTTAATGATAAATAAACTTTTTTTTATGTTTTTCTGACCCGTGAATACTATGGTAACGACTTCAAAAATCCTCAAAAATTACAAAATATGATATTTGACCCAAAATGACACAATTCTCTACAATTTTTTCTGTTAAACCTATTTGAAATTTAACATCTCAAAGACAGATTTGATCTTGTTTTGACGGATTGATCAAATTTATATATATTATACAAATATATCAAGCCTTCAGGCTCGAGCAATAGAACATCGGTCGATTACCAGTGCCTCATGTCAAGTATTCTGGACAATTGCACTGACAACCATGATATACTTGTTTTATTACATGGTTACTAAAGCACACTTAACAGATCTATAAGTCGTCATGACTGTCGTCTGGCAGTGTTGACATCTGAATGATTTAGACGCTTCAAGGGTAGGACCATAATACGCACTTGACCAAATTCCGAAACGTCTCAGATGTTCAATAGTTCGCACTGAAAATGCCAATACTTTTTTGAATGAGAACACTGCTTTGGAACTTTTTGAAAGAAAAAATTAAGTTCATCAACCTTGGATATGATTACGCCGCGTATCAGGTTTAATCTGGTTTTTTTGTTGTAATAAGCTGTTTCCCAATAAAGCATCTATATGAATCCTAGCAACAGCCACATTCATATGAGAACTTGTGTCAATAAAAGAACAAAAACACAAACAGAGCAGAGAGAAAAAGGAAAGATGTCAGATCCAAAGTAAAATGGCAGATGAACTATTTTTGTCACTTCAATGTCCCCTAAAAAGACAACACGGGATATAATACTTCCTCTTCAGTATTGGTAGGAACATCATACATTCGTGTCGTTATTCTGAGACTCCTAATTGATGGAAGAAAAAGCAAACTTATGTGCCGTCCTTTGAGACTAGTGAGTGATAGTAGGGAAGAAGACGCCTGTTTCGTCCTTCGAAGGCTCGTCAATTATGGTAGGGGATAGCATACGTCTGTTTCCACCCTCAAAGACTCTTCGGTAATGTTATATATAGTATACATTTGTTTCGTCCTTCTATGACTTGTCGATGGTGGTAGGGGATATCAAACATCTGATTCGTCCTTCTGATATTCGTCAGTTATGATAGGAATTCTTTAAGTCTTTTTTTTTCATCTACGACTAACCAGTAATGGTAGAGATATCAGACGCTAGATTCTTCTAGGCCTTCTGAGACTCCTTAATAATTTTAGAGATTTCACTTGAATTACGATTTAACCTACCAGCCTAAGGCTTGCAATCAGGCACTGCATATTTTGATAGCAAATCCTATGGTTCTATCCTGTTCCAGAAAAGTTATATTTGAAAAATGTGTAAGATGCTATAGGGAACAACAAACCAATTGAAAAAAAAGACTTTTGAAACATCCCCTGTTTATAAAAAGATGAGTCGGGGATAAAATGTCTGGCAGCCACTGATTGGCCAGTATGTTAGGAAGTAACAATAAAGATATGTAGCCTGATAGGTAACTATCCATAAGAAATGTTGATAAAAAATGTGTAAGTCCGATTGAATCCCCCCCCCCCCCCCCGTAAACATTTTTAGATTTCTGAGAATTTTTTACTGCGAAATTTCATCCCATTTTCAAAATGGCTACATGGAAAAAATTTTGAGCTGAAGGACCCAATTTTTTTCTTGATTACGTGTTATATGAGACCCTATACTTTTGTTATTAACCATAATTGCCATATTGAATTCAATAATTTTAATGATATACTACGAAACGTTAACACTAAAGTCGATGGAAAAAATTGGTTGGTTGGTCCCTTTAATGGCCTATTTACAGACAGATTCATTTAAGGACGTGCCAGGTTTTGGAAGTGGAAGAAAGACCGAGCACCCGGAGAAAAAACCACCGGACCACCTAGTTGTCATCCTTTAGATTTGAAATATTCACTGACAAACAAAATGTTCAACACAGAATAAAAAGTGTTCGACACATCTGTGTTTAGTTTACCAAGATCGAAACATTCGACTAATTAAATAGCAGTGATTAACGTACCACCAACAGTTTATGTCATTTAAGAACCACCTTCTCCGTGTGCGAGATGCATGGGTGTGGTGAATATGTACGTGTTTTAGGAGATGGCTATTATATATTCGTCTTTGCCTCTTTGCCTACGAATTGCTGAGCACAGTTTGCTTTCACATATTCTAATAGCGAACATTGAAATAACGATTAATGACGACCCTAAATGAAGATTGCTTCCCTTTATTCCACTATAAAATGAAAATTGTGCATCATTGATCACATACATGATCATGTTTTATGTCGATAGATAGTTGACACTGGTGTTGTAGCAAGTTATTTGTTACTTTTAAACACAGAGATACAACATTGTACATATACAAATGGCAGGTTCGTCCTTCTTTGGAACACACGGCCTGGGTCAGGACACTAAGGATGGAAACACAGTCCTAAATATACGATTCTGTCAGAGCAGACATGATAGGTGAGATCTAGTTGTAATAAAAGAACCTCCTCCCTTCACAAATGAATATTTCCAAAAGCAAGGCGAATAACTCCTATAGTCATTTACACAGTGTTGCAAGGTCTCACACAACTAATTATTTCACTATATGTTATTACCAATAACTCAATCCATTCAATCGCTCATTTCAAGTTCAAATGTTGTGAAATTTATATCAAATTAAAGTTTGAAGATTTCTATACCAGAAAAATGATGTTATCGGATAGGTTAAATATCATATAAGAGCACACAGGTACTTTGAAGAGAGTAACCCTGATATTTACAGTACACAGGGGAACCCTCACCTGTGGAAATCCCGCCTTTTTACACCTGGATTCCTACATCTTTCCAACTATACCAGGAGTGTATATTTTTATTTTTAAAATCTCAATATTCTACTCTTTATACTCGTATATCGAAAGTACCGATTGCGTGTGTTATTTACTCAGGAAATAGCTACAAACCCAAGAAACTCATTTTTTTCAGGGACCTGGTTAAGGTGAAATACCAGCTGATTGATTGAATTAGTTGTTTGAGACATGCAAACACCTATTTACCTGAATACTATACAATATTCTGAATTATTTGGTAATGTAAAATTATTGTAAATACTTTTCTTCATTATATCAAGCAGAAGTGTATTCTCTCTTAAGCCTACCTTTTGTTTATTACATATGTATGGTGTACCTATGTTGTCAGAGTAACTGTCACACATGGCTGCGTCGTATTGGTCTTCGACCTCCCTCTGTTTGTAATGAATTATAGATTAACTGTGGAACTATAAAGTATATATCTAACTGTCATATAACGCAGTGTGCTCCTTTCAATCGAAGCATACCTTTCAAATATTCGCAGCTAAAACGGAATCATACATATCGCTTTATTTCGATGTAAGAAAAGAAGCCTGTTATGCTTTGCGATATGTGCCAAACATTCTAATGGCCATGTTTATGTCAGTTTTGTTACGGCCCCAATCCATTACAAAGTATACCTACACCTACATCCTGTAGGTCGAGTTTTCTCTGGCCCTGAGATCATGTCTGGTGTAGGAACACATCGTACTACTATATGAAAACGTGAAATCATCCGACATGGCTAAGATTTTGGTGTAGATTAAATAAAATATGCCTTGACATAACACCTACCTTACATATGTAGATAAATGAAATATATATTTAACTCAAAACATCAATCTAGTACCATATTGGCCGGTCGAAATTACACACTTGATCTGACGCCATATTGCAAACTGTGTTAGTCGTGGTCGACCTAATCGCCATATTAGAGCACGATAGACCGAATAAAACCCATCTATTTTCTATACAGTTTGCCAATTATAATTTGTAAGCAATTAATTCGTGCTTTATAAATAAAACAGGTTTAGGTTAATAATAATCGTTGATTTCTTACTACCAGGTCCATTTCATTCTGATTCAGGTGGTTTGTTGCACCTTACAGACTGGCGGGTTAACAGCACAGGCGCTTGCATAGAAAATGTGATTTTCATTTTTTTTATGACAGTGGTATGTGTAATCTGTTAAGCACAAGGTTGGCAACTCCGCCACAAGCGAAACGGCACACCACCACATTTCAATCGACTAAAACACACATTTATTCAAACTGACACGGCGCATACTATACACTACCGCCATCTAGAAACATTTATCTTTAACCAACCGTGTCACTCAATACGAATTGTTACATCCAAAACACAATAATCCGCGAAAACATCGCCGAATTCCTCCAACAAAACACCATTTTTCAAACTGCTCCCTCAGCCTGTCCAGATTCTTCATGTATATACGGGGTTGAAAGATCATGCGCTTATATAATCGTCTGTCGTCAGGTGCACTTTTTGGGGTCATATCCGAATGCATTTTGTCCGGAAAACGATTCGGCTCGTTGATAAGTTTCGTCTAATTTACGATTATTTGAAGAGTTTCGTCGAATGAGCGATGATTTATAATCAATAATTATTTATTATTTTGAATGTGAGAATACTGTGCACCGAATATGACAGTACACAGGAAAACCAAACGTAGTCAAGAATGCCTATTCTGCAATCACATTCATGTAGTAAGCCTAGACATTTCATACTTAAAAAGGTAAAAGGGAAATGGATTAGCATACTTTTGTCACAAAGGTAGAACAAAATGCTTATTTATTGATTAACTTTTGTCAGTTTACTGAAATAAGGACGAACAAAAAGAAAAGTGCATCACGAATAAGACTGTCATCAGGTTACTGGAACGCATACATGTATATCAACATTGCTTACTTTAGACCTGTTCATTTATTTCCACACAATTTTCAAATATCATGTCGTTGTCAAATACAAAGATCATACTTCAGACTTGCCAAACGATGCGTTCGTTATGTGATCAGTGATCCATCATCGATTTATTTTCATGAGTTCGACAATGTTAGATTTAAAATTTCCCAGAAATTCTTCGAGTTCCATCAAAATTTTATGAGTACATATATGCAAGACTCGGGACTTGCATATAGATTTATCACTGTGTGATTATCGAAATATTGAGGATAAGTTTCATTTTATTTTGAACCCTTTTTTATTCGAATTTTTGAAACCGTATTATTTGCTTACTTGATTTCGATTCTCATAAACTTGATATCATTTTGCCGCTTAGTGTCAACAATGTCAAAGAGTTTGTAATACTGATTATCTATGTAATTCCAAAAAAACTGAATTGAAATGAAAAATTCTAGTAGTTATTTTGTGTCAACGCCAGAATTTAGCCCCCCCCCCCCCCCCCCCCCCCCATAATTTAAAAAAAAACAGTCAATATTCAACAAGGCCTAGAAAATTAAACCTCTTATTCTTACCAGTTATATGTGTGGTCTATATATTTTTAACTAGTTAACTAGTTATTTTTTTAATTGAAGATAGGCATAACCCTAAATAGATGGCATGTTCAATTGGAAAACAAAATGTCAAACAACTATCAGCTATTACCCCATCCAAATTTTAACAACTTCGAAAATTTTCAACCGATACTGCTAGTTCAAGGTATACGTATAATGCCCGGCCCTGTCTTGAACAAGTTATTGAGCACCGTTACACTAGCGGATCAAGGTCAAGGGGGGGGGGGGGGGGGGGGGGGGGGGGGGGGGGGGGGGGGGATCTCATCACTGGCATTAAAACTTGCTATCTAATAAGTCCGTGATCTCATAAACGACGTCCTGTACATGCACCTGTAAAATAAAGTATGCCGAGATGACCCCAAAAAGTGCACCTGGTGACAGACGATTATATAAGCGCATGACCTTTCAACCCCGTATGTAAATGAAGAATCTGGACAGGCTGATGGAGCAGTTTGAAAAATGGTGTTTTGTTGGAGGAATTCGGCGATGTTTTCGCGGATTATTGTGTTTTGGATGTAACAATTCGTATTGAGTGACACGGTAGGTTAAAGATAAATGTTTCTAGATGGCGGTAGTGTATAGTATGCGCCGTGTCAGTTTGAATAAATGTGTGTTTTAGTCGATTGAAATTTGGTGGTGTGCCGTTTCGCTTGTGGCGGAGTTGCCAACCTTGTGCTTAACCGATTACACATACCACTGTCATAAAAAAATGAAAATCACATTTTCTATGAAAGCGCCTGTGGTTAACAAAGTGATATTTAATCAAGCGTACAAAGGGAGATAACTCCTAGTAATACCATACAACAACACCCAGCAAAGCTTTGATATCATGTCTCAATGGACAAGCCAACCCATGGCTGGTCACGAGAATGGCAAGTGAACTTATATCAGTTTGATTATATAATATATTAACAATGAAGCGTGTAGCTAAGAGCTAAGGCACTATTCAGACCTACCACTCAGCTCTGCCCACCTGGAGAACTGTTTTCGTATGCACAGCAAAGTTATTCTATCACACTTACCAATAATCTGATGTTATATTCTTTCTCCGACGATCAAAATTATATCTGATTTCGTAGGCCCGTCTCCCCTTATATAGCGAAAAATCCGCGGACATTTAGCGGAACTAAGCGACCTAACATTAGTCTTGGTCAAACCAATCGCTTGATACATATACAATTGCATAGTATCGCAAAGCAAGTATCAAAACAGCATTGAATACGAAAACGGAAATGAGGGGAAGCAAACTGTTCGTCATTTTATTCGTGTTGATAATCTCAATTTGATAGGTAACATCTTGCTAAGTGATATGGATGTGTGTTATTGAATTGATATCATGGAGTTGTGCTGTCTGAGGATAATTTGTGATCAGGTGTTGATGAAGTAATGCAAGTTAAATGATTGTTGAGAAGCTCCCTTTGTGAGTTTGATGATGGATTATGCTGGTGATGGTCATTTGAATAACCGGGAAAACGGCAAAACACGATGTCCAATAACTGTCTGCTGATCAAAAAATCATAATCGATATGGATATGAAGTATCATAAATGTTTCTTCAAATGTGTTCTATTTCTGTGTATCGAAATATAGCATTAGACTTGCTATTCATCCTTGTTAGTATTGTATTATCATGTGATTGGGAAAGTGTGTATAGTGGGGTTTTATTTTGAATACTCTAGAATTTGATCAGTAATATTCACATTGCTTTTATAGTTTTAGAGGATTCGCCCTGAATTTTAGTTTTAGATTTGTGGTTGATACTTCGACAGAAGATTCAAATGAAAAGTCACCGGAAGTTTAGAAGTGTCAGTTAGGCTATTACTTTTCCAGCCTTACAGAACTCAATGATACGATCTGAGCTTACTGTTATTGAGCTAAACACTAGTTAATAGTTCAATGGTTAATAGCAGGAATCGTTGATCCCCACGCCAATTTGATACCTAGGGTTCAAGTCACGTAGTTTTACAAAATTGGCTACCTTCACTAAAGGGTGTTCCAAACCTTTATGGAAAAATTCTTTCAGTTCTAACTACATCATTGTCCCATACCCCTAGCTGTTGTAGATAATGTACATTTTATATGACCTGACCACATATATATGACGGGTCATTGACTTAATATGTTATCCAGTTTAAATATAGTCTATTATTATTATTATTATTATTAGGTGTAGTGGAAATCCATCGTTTACACAAAATTTGATCAAAATATAGATCAAGTCCTTCCACTCCTGAAAGAAGAAGGACAAACAAGAAGCTATATTTCACCTATGTGGCCCGCTCCTCGGTCAGTGCTACTATAAATGCACAATCTGGTCCCCTAAGGTGCTTCTCACCAAAATCAATCATCATCCATTCACTTGTTCATGACTAGTAGCGATACAAAATACTTTCCTCTACATATGTATTTCAACTTATAAATCCCGCCCATCCGGCGCCAGATTTTGCACCAAAAAATTGAAATATCGTAAATAGCTGAAATAAAATGTTTATACTTGGCTTTATTAGTACACAGGGACTGTAACCCACACATTTACTCCACAAAGTGAAATTTCCAGTTTCCAAATGGCCGCCATGTTCTCTGATAACCACAGAGGTTAAATGTTCTTCCAACTACTGAATCGGTTTTCTGACAAGGACGCTACATAATAATTGTATGCTGGATTACACATTAAACCACATCATCTGGAATCAAATATGCTTTCCTCGTCCTAGAATCTTATTGGCTATGTTAGTGTTAGTCTACATCGTAGTTCTAATTGTCCTAGTCGACCATACCTAATACCTGGGAGATGACGGTTGATAGCGAAATCTGCATTACTTGAGGTTTTGTCTTCGATCTTTTGACTTTCAAATGTAAAGGCTTACTGGTTTCCAAATGCATATAGTATCCTAAATAGTATAGGATATTGGCTACCTAGGTACATATCCCCATGGTTCACTGTCGAGTAGGACACTGGCAAAAATTATCGATTATGACGTAACACATCATACTATAGGTAATTCCAAACAAATCTCAATATTATTTCACCATTGATTACACCAGAGTCGTTAGAAGAATATGTTGTCGATCATAACCATTTACATTTATAAACTGACAGAGTAAAAAAAAGAAAGAAAACAATAAATCAATTGCATTTCTCATTTAGACGAAATGCATACTATTATTTTTTATACTATTGTTAAACGTCCGATAAACAGTTAAGTTGACATCATTGGTTAGATCGTTGTATTAAAACAAGCACATTCCTCCCTTCACAATTAAAAAAACAAAAACATAAAAACAAGACAAATAACTCCTATAGTCATTCCCATAGTGTTGTAAACGTCTAATTAACAGACTTGAAATAGTAGTTATTTTGCAGAACTCATGAAATTATTGAAATGTCTAAAAAAAAAAAAAACTCGTCTTCATTTTATTAAGCAGGTCTCAGTCATCCAGGTAAGCTAACCTTTTGTATATTATACATGTATTATGTATCCATGTCGTCTGTGTAACTATCACGCATGGCGGCGTCGTATCGCTTTTCGATCTCCCTCTGATTGTAATGAATTATAGATTAACTGTGGAATTATAACGTATATATCGGTACTGTTATATAATTCAGTAGGATCTTTCAATCTGATCATATCAAATAGACATTCGAGAGTTCAAACTGAAATCATAAATATCGATTTAAGTTTCAGAACAAAAATAGCCTGTTATGTTATGCGATATGCCCGCAAGCAATTCTAAAGAATATTGATTTTTTCCAGTTTTGTTACGGCCCCTATCAATCATATAGTACCTCTACACCTAGCTCGAGTTTTGATGCAGATGAAATATAAGCGGGCGAGACATAACACCTATCTTACATATATGGGTACATGACAGATTTATTAATCCCAAAACAACCATTTGGTCCCATATTGGCTGGTCAAAAAATTCACACTTGATCCGACGCCATATTGCAAACTATGCAAGCCGTGATCGGCCATATCAGAGCACGATGGAAATAAATGAAAGACAAGACACACAATCTATTTCTATATAGCCTGATTAGGATTAGGATTAGGAAAAAACTAAATAAATATCGAGCAACAACGGGAATTAAGCAGAAGTAGACGACCTTATATAAGTTATGGTCAATCAATCGCTTGATCCATATGCCATTATATATTACCGGGTATTCAAGTGTCAAAACAACAATGACAGGGAGGAAACGGAAAGGAAACTATCTGTTTTGTCAAATTTTTATGTTGGGAATATTAATCTCATTTGGTTCAAATTTAGGTCACTGGGTTGAGCTGTCTTAGGATAAGTGTATGTCAGAGATTGATGAAGGACTGTTAGTAAAATTATTGTTAAAAAACTCCCTTTTGTGAATTGGATGATGGATAAGTGACCTCTGGGGTAATTTAAAGGAAATGAATGATGATCACGAGAAAAGAAAAGAAAAACAAAAGAAAAACAAACAAACAAAAGGAAAAAAACAAATAATCAAAAAATAAAAAAGTCTGACAGTGATTTTAACATTTGAGTTACCACATAATCAATTAATGATTTTGCAAGATTTATTTTTCGTTATAGTTTGCTCTGGTTTCAGGGATAAGCTCAATAGCGTCTTTCCATAGGATTCGATAATATAATTAAGCTTTCTGGTGATTAATATAACGTTGTCCCATTTTCATTCTAATTTGTTTTTACATCCAGATAATAAAAAAAAAAGAGTATGTAACACAATACAAAAACGGTGACAACCAGTCAATAGCAAATAAGTTACACATTGAGATATATAAAATATCTAATAATGGTTTGTAAACTTGTTAAAGATTAACTTTGCCAATTGAATTATAATAAGATCTTGGGGAGAGATGACATTCCATTGATACATTTCCTAGACTTGGTGGTATCTGTGACATCTGGGGGCTTGTAGAATGATGAAACAATCAGTGATTGATGGCAAGAGGTTTCCTTCCTTTCACTAATTACCACTGCTGAACGATGTATGCTGCTGGCAATATAACATTTCACAGCCACTTGGACCCCCCGTGATCGCTAGATTGCGACCATTCCTGATGGTAAGGAATGAGTCCGACATGACTTCTGATGATCGTATACATGTACTTCTGGGACTTCATTCTGGAAGTTGATTACTGCTAACAGCAGGACTCTTTAAAATCGTCTTTATTCTCTCTCTACTCTCCAAATGTTGTTTGAATCCATTCATTAGTTAATGGCAAATATAAATTAAAAGGATTTACTAATACATCTTTTGGGTCTCATCCCAACGCCCCATCCTTTGGGTTCTTTGTGATCAGTAAGGAAATTAAAGAAACAACTGTCGGACAAAAGGAATTTAGCGAAGACGGACGAACGACGGGCAGTAGACGCCTTGCTATGATATAAGTTCACTTGTGTTTTGGACTTAATGACCAAAACATTACAGTCAGACCTGCAATGGGAAGCAATGCCAATAAATTGCACGTGAGACCATCATACGTAATAATTGATTATCACCAGCAAATTTCCAACAAATGACTAACAGCATTATTGATGGTTCTGATCGACGCTTAGTTCCTGTGGAGTAGTGCTTTCAGAACAGTTTGTTAGATTTGACTGCCAATGATAGTTGTGACAGGTCTATCCGATATGACGTGGAGGTTATGGTGGACAGTTTTCTTGCTGTTTTGTTGCTGCTGTTACGCAGGTAAAAACCACATTTTATAATGATTTCCTACGACATTTGTTGTCATGTCTCGCCTACCAATTCCTTTGCTGGCCTACACGAAATAATAATGAATGTTGAAGACGAAACATACCTACAATTGTGAATTTTAGAAGTATAAATTAAAATTTAAAATACTATAGTAAGTAAATTCGTTTTTGGCAAAGCAGTTTCAATTAAATTTGAAAAAAAAAAATAAGAAATAATATACACGTCATACAGTATCGGAGTAAATGCATTGTTTTTATAACTAAACAGAGCTTGATTCAATTAGAAATGCGATTGTTCCTGTTTAGGTACAGAGACATGCTTTTTTGAAAGTATGACAGCTGCATTTAAATACATGGGCAGGCATTCTGAGTTGTTCAATACGACTGGTTGATTTCAATATAATTTCTGCCCCACAGGTGAATCATAACAAAATGTCAAAGACGCATATGAGTTCCAATGTTAATATCTTACTTCATCACTGGCTTGTAATATGCTGGAAAGATTAAACTTTGTATATCTGATGAAGTGGATTTAACGGCCGGATCAAAAATAATAAAATAACGTATTCCTGTATTTCATATATAGAAAATAGGATATAGGATATATATGCTTAATTTTTTGTTCCGGCTATTCCTATATTATCAACCAAAGTCAAGCTGATAGTTTATATTTCATTTTTGAAAATTAATTGCATGCTATCCCTTTTGAAATTAGAAATTTGTCATGCAAATCCATATCCTTTTTACCCTCGTTCTATTGATTTTAAGTTGATATTATGGTCTCCGTATGTTGTCGCTATTCTTTGTTGTTCTTATTTGTGTGATAAGGGGCCGCGGTGGCCGAGTGGTTAAGGTGTCCAGACACTTTAACACTAGTCCTCCACCACTGGGTTGCGAGTTCGAAACCTACGTGGGGTAGTTGCCAGGAATTGACTGTAGGCCGGTGGTTTTTCTCCGGGTACTCCGGCTTTCCTCCACCTTCAAAACCTGGCACGTCCTTAAATGACACTGGCTGTTAATAAGACGTTAAACAAAAGCAAACAAAACAAAACCATGTTCTTGTTTGTCGTCATTTTAATTCCAGAGCTACATTAGTAGTTGTCAACCTTATTTATATATGCTATATTTTACGTACAAACATACATATACAATATTAATGGGTACAGTTTATATTCATTACATATTTTAGAATCAAAGCAATACTTCATCGACCATAACCAATGTGAGCGAAAACTAAAGGACCTTTACAGACGTCAACATCTTTACGTAGCCGTCAGGGGCAGCCTACATCTAAACTGTATGATACCCTTGAAGCTTTAGTGTTTCGCCTTGTTAGTTTTTATTTCAAGATAGTAACACCTTGTTTATCCTAACTGTAATGTTTATAAATCCCGGAGAGTTAATGTATTTTTTCTGCCGACTGTTCACATTTTAAAAAATATGTATTTTGTGTTACAATTAAAACAAATATTTTCTTAAATCGAGTGTCTGTTTATCAAACAACTAAAATGAAAACGCTAGAATAATTCCAAATACATCAATCAAAATATCAGCTCCCTTTCCTGGCGCAGACGGAACCATATCGTCGTTCAAACTTGTATTCGTTTATTTTGTTAAAAAAACAAGCATGGTTCTAATTCAATCACTATCATAGCCAACTCATTGTGTTTTGATGCATGCTTTTCTAAAGATAGATGGCAAACCTGCAGGATAGGCAAGTCTACTGTACTGTAATCTTACACTAGGCCCTGACAAAGTAACAGAGTGATATTTTCATTTGAATCGTCTTAATGTTTTACCTTGTAGCGGTATCGGTTTATTGCTGATACAAAACATATATATATATATATTTATAGTTAAGTTCACTTGTTTAAACTTGACGCAGGCGAAGGCAGCTGACAGATGTGAACACAATCATAGGACATTGTAAGAGTTGTTCCCATGAAACGCATGTTACCTCACGCACGTTAAATATCATGTTAAATAGATCTTTCTTACATAGATACATTGTATTTTACATAGGCAAAGTTTATACAACATGCCGAGAAATGAGAAAAAAAAACCACTTTCCCTCCCAGAACTCCTATCTATGGCGGCATATTTCTGCCATCATGTTATTTTAGGTCGTGTTACGGTAACACAACTTGTCGAGATAATTATGTCGACAAGTCGTGTTATTAACACGGCAAGTCGTGTTATTATGACCACCTGTCGCGATAATTTATCGCGAACGGTCAAGTTAGGTTATCGCGGATCTCGACCTAAAATGTGATAGGTTATAAATGGACACCCAGCCGTCTCGGGCTTAAGATATTTTAAATATAACCGACACAAACAAATTTGTGTGATTGATTTGCAGATACTCCATATATATTTTAATGGTTAAAAATAGCTTTGAATTGATACTGATGACTTTCAGGTTTTTTCAAAACTATTAACAAGTTAATGATTTCCACAGGCATTTAACTATATATATATATATATATATATCTAATTAAAAATATATAATGTCCTTGTGATGGGTATACATAGTAATAATAATAAAAAACACAAACCAGAAATTCACACTAGCGCTTTCACATGCTTTGAGAGCAAGCTCTTCAGGTGTGTTATGAAAGGATTTATTTGTGACGTCATCACTGTGTGTCATGGTTACGTCAAAACAACATAGATTGATGACGTCATAAAAGACAATGATCAAAAGTACACATAAATACAAAATTGATGACGTCAAAATAAAAAAAGATACACAATTAGAAATTATGTAATGGAAAACAACTGTTTTTACAGTAACATTGATTTGGAATCACACATAACTACATGAATTAAGATTTGGTTTTAATAGATTAATAAACATATTTTCTTTTGATTCTCTTTCTATAGCATCTGAGCTAGACATTTGGTATATAGGTAAAACATAAAACTCACTTTCAGACAAATACTGTTATATATCCAATCACTGCTAATATCAGGAAACAAAAAAGTAAACATTTTAAATAACTACGGCAAAAATAACCTAGAACTGGTCTCCAATATTATTCCATCAACAAGTCATGATCAACCCCCGAGGTCACCTTGTTTCGTCCCAGCTACTCAATCGAAACCCAGTCTCATTGGCATAAAATTTCATTTACTAACCTCAGTATGCAATCTGATATAAAAGGCGTAGTGATATGCAACTTACATACACAACAAACCAGTCTTCAGAGTTAAAGTCACGGTTAATGTCTAGCTCCTGTTAAAAAGCATCATCAGCTTATACTATTTCCTGACAGTGTAGATGATTAATTATAACACACATATTTTGATCTTTGTCAACATTTGTGTGTTTGTTTCCATCTTCCGTGTCCCTCCGAAAACGAATGCAATAGCTCGGCCTACAATATTCACAGCCCTAGACATGTCACTTCGCCAAATTTTGACAGTTGTGTTACCGGTTATTACGAGAATATTTTCCTCAATGGTAAAAATATGACTGATGCTTCATTTAAAACAAACGTTACAGCATTACACTTATGGTAGGTGGAACTATATTATTTGGCGGAGTAATAACAACAGAGCAAACAAATTGACAGGGAGGCGTAAACTAGCATCGGTAGAGGAAAAATTCAACAAATAGAACATTCCTTGTTTCCTGATGAACAGTTGAAATCATTCACTACCGAAACACAACGTTATTATATACGGATTTCTGCTCTTACCAAAGTATTGAAGAAAGTCGCAGACACGTCAAACACTGCAAGAAAATAGATGCTGTGGTTCTTTGGACACATAGCTCGTGTTTCATCTTAAAAAGATTATTTATGATCTCAGAATATGTGAAAGTTTAAGGTATCATCAAAATATTTTGAAAACAAAATCGGTTTTTAAATAATACATGCACAGTTGTACATTTGCATTGTTGCTTTTTTTGTTTGTTTAACGTCCTATTAATAGCCAGGTTCATTTAAGGACGTACCGGGTTTTGAAGGTGGATGAAAGCTGGAGTACCCGAGTAAAAAAACACCGGCCTACAGTCAGTATCTGGCAACTGCCCCACGTAGGTTTCGAACTCACAACCCAGAGATGGAGGTCTGAAACATCTTTGGGTGTACGGGAACCAATGTTTTATAAACGGTTGGTCTGCCCCCCCCCCCACACACACCCAGGGGCCTGAGGGGGTGGGGCCCAATAAGGGAAATAGAGATAAGTCTTTTTATCGCTACTTGTCATAAAGTTTTTAATGGATTTTAACTAAATTTGGTCAGGACATCCTTGGGAGAAGGGGAACCGAGTTTGTATAAATTTTTACTCTGAACCCCCTGGGACCTGAGGGGCGGGGCTCTATAGGGAAAATAGGAATTAATCCTTTAATTGCTATTTATCTTAAAGTTATGAATGGATTTGAACCAAATTTGGTTTGGAATATATTACCTTGGGGGAAGGGGGAAATAATTTGTATAAATATTGACTCTGACCCACTTTGTGCCTAAAGGATGGGGCCAAATAGGATAAATAGAGATTTGTCTTTATATCACTACTTGTCATACAGTTCTAAATGGAAATCAACCAAATTTGGCCAGGAACATCGTTTGGGGAAGGGGTGAAGTGTTTGTATACATTTTTATTCTGACCCCAAGGGGCCAAAGGGGCAGGGCCCAATAGGGGAAATAGAGGAAATTCCTTAAATCACTACTAGTCATCAAGTTATGAATGGATTTGAACCCAATTTGGTCAGAAACATCCTTGGTGAAAAGGGAAAAGATTTTGCAAAAATAGTTACTTTGACCCTCATCCCATAACTATGTATGACATGGCTGGACGTTAAGGGATACACACAATTCTTATGTAAAAATAGGCCCAAGGGTCTTTCCCCACCCTAAGAGACACAAATATGTTGTAAAAATAACCTGTATGGTCTTTCAGTCCCTTAGAGAGTACATGTATTAACAAATTGAACATGAACATTATTTTGACATTTGGTCAAATCCAACCAGGTGAGCGATACAGGCCCAATGAGCCTCTTGTTTTCTTTCGATCTGTCTTGATATACTATAAACTAGATATTTTCTTTTTCTTTTTATTTAGTGTCAGGGAATGAATGCTATTTGACCAACATAGCATTGAATAAACCGGCAATTCAGTCTTCTCTGTATAATCAAGGGTTTGCAAGGAGAGGTGTGGACGGGAATCTCAATCCAATATATAACGATAAGTCCTGTACAGAAACAAGTCATAAGGACAATAACCCGTGGTGGCAGGTGGACCTGGAAGGTGTCTTCAGTATCGACCATGTCTCCGTTCAAAACAGATTAAACTGTGGTAAGACAGATAACTGTAACAACCCATACTCAAATAATATATAACAAAACAAAAGCACAGTATTACAAAAGGTCTACTAAGATTTCTTTAATACATGTTAATAACTATGTAATTCATACCATTGGTGTAGATATATTCAGAAATACATTTTTCTTAGCTTATTGAAATACAGTGTAAATGTAGATGAACAGTTCGATACCACATGATAAACATCAATAGAGACAAATGCCGTCTAAATGATGCGTTAAATGACATATCATTATCATGTTATTTTCAACGATGTTTAATGTATTTTACTTGAATCCTGAAAAAAATGAAGAAATTAATCAATGTGGTACATTTGTTTGATTAATTTTTTTCCATAGCTGACCGGCTGAGAGATTTCATTGTAGAGATATCAGAGACAAACGCCATTGGACAAAATGGTCATCTTCAAAACAGCAAGCTGTGCTACAATTACACTGAAGCTCACGTACCTTCTGCTGAACTAAGGACTCTGGCCTGTCCCACTGGCACTGTCGGCCGCTATCTCAGGATCACAAAGTCATCCAGTATTTTAACTCTTTGCGAAGTCATTGTAGAAGGTAAGTACCGGAAATGTTAGAGAGGGTGGCATGCATGTAAATTTAATGACAGCCACATGTTATTGTTATTAGAGTAGTTTGCTTCCATCAAAAAGCAATCATCTATGACATTCTTATATCACATTTTATGTACATTTATCATGCATATTTATGATAACAGACTTAGTTATATATATATATATATATATAGATATGTGTGTAAATAATTATTGAATATAAAGGGATTTTTCTACACCTACAGGTAAACCGGTTTCTTGTCTCGACACTACCTGTCATAAGATGCCAACAATCAGACAACGTGACGGCCAGTCTGTGGCAGAAATCGTACAGGAGTTGAAAAAACTGATGTCCGGAACGGGAAGTAGATGCAACTTCCAGAAGAAATGGATCGATGGAGGATGGTATTGGTCTGTGTGGTTCCCGACATACTGATTTGATCCGGCAAACATGACAAAATATGACACTTAAAGATTTACAAGGATTACATGGGTGTCTACGACAAACAATAACATTGTGATAGTGACAAGGATGTCACTTTGGCAGAAACAACGCCATAGTAACAACTGTGGCAGCAGCAAATATCACACATTGATAAAAACAGGTATCACACTGTGATGTAAACGACAATAACTGGATTACTGTATATCAACAATGATTACTAGACAAAATGACAAAAAAATACATTACATTGCAAAAATGCTGGTTTACATTCTTACATATAAAGAACGATTTAACTGCATCAAATAAACAGGAATCAATTCCAAACAAAGAAAAAGGAAAATACTATAAAAGCGACAAGTATATCACCGTGAGAGTCGCAATTATTACACTAACAGCGACAACGATTATCATCCGACAGCGACAAGGATCATACCGTTACAACAACAAGAATTATACCGCTACAACAACAAGGATTATACCGTTACAACAACAAGGATTATACCGTTACAACAACAAGGATTATACCGTTACAACAACAAGGATTATACCGTTACAACAACAAGGATTATACCGTTACAACAACAAGGACTATACCGTTACAACAACAAGGATTATACCGTTACAACAACAAGGACTATACCGTTACAACAACAAGGACTATACCGTTACAACAACAAGGATTATACCGTTACAACAACAAGGACTATACCGTTACAACAACAAGGATTATAATCTTACAGCGACAAGGATTATACCGTTACAACAACAAGGACTATACCGTTACAACAACAAGGATTATAATCTTACAGCGACACGGATTGTATGTTAAAGTGACAAGGACTACACTGTAACAACATAAGCTGTTACGGCAACAATGATTACACTGTCACACCGACAAGGATTACACTGTTACGGCTATCATGATTACACTGTTACGGCTATCATTATTACACTGTGACAACTACAAGAGGTTAAGTGGACAGCAGGAAGGATTACCATATAAAAGCGTCAAGAAAAACACTGTTACATAGACAAAGATAAGACAGAAAACGACAAGTTTAATGGTAACATTACACTGCGATATTGTCAATGATAACACTGTAGATGAGGAAGTTTACAATATGACATAGAAATAAAGATTAAACTCTTACCGTCGAACACTGGTTAAACTGTTACTTCTAACACTGGTTAAACTGTTACCTTTAACACTGGTTAATATGTTCCTTCAAAAACTGGTTACATTCTTACGTTTTAACACGGGTAAAGCTTTTACTGTCCAACAGTGGTTTAACTGTTACTGTATAACACTAGTTTAACCTTTACTGCTACCACTGGTTAATATGTTACTGTCTAATACTAGTTTAACTTTTACTTCTAACACTGGTTAATATGTTACTGTCTAACAGTGGTTTAACTTTTACTTCTAACACTGGTTAATATGTTACTGTCTAACACCAGTTTAACTTTTACTTCTACCGCTGGTTAATATGTTACTGTCTAATACTAGTTTAACTTTTACTTCTCACACTGGTTAATATGTTACTGTCTAATACTAGTTTAACTTTTACTTCTAACACTGGTTAATATGTTACTGTCTAATACTAGTTTAACTTTTACTTCTAACACTGGTTAATATGTTACTGTCTAACAGTGGTTAAAATGTTACCTTTAACAGTGGTTAATATGTTCCTTCAAAAACTGGTTACATTGTTACTGTCTAACACGGGTTAAGCTGTTACTGTCTAACAGGGGTTAAACTGTTACTGTATAATACTAGTTAAAATGTTACTTATAACACTGGTTAATATGTTACTGTCTAATACTGTTTAAAACTTGTTAGATAATTACTGTTACTCTCTAACGGGTAAGACTATTACTGTCTAACACAGATTAAAGTGTTACCGTCTAGCCCGGGTTTAACTGCTACCCAAAAACAATCTTATAATTGTAACATTGTTTTACACTTCAATAGAGCATTATATATTTAAATTTAACTGGGGAACTAGGATTACAATGTAATTGAGAAGCCAGGGATTACACTGTTACAAAGGTAGCAAGGCTTAAACTTTCAGCGATTAACAAGGATTAAACTTTAACCGATTAATAAGGATTAAAATGTTACTGGTAATAAGGATTACACTTTAACCGATTAACAAGCATAAAACTGTTACCGGATAACAAGGATTAAACTTTTACAGATTAACAAGCATTAAACTTTTACTGATTAACAATCATAAAACTGTGACCGGATAACAGGGATTAAACTTTTACAGATTTACAAGGATTAAATTTTTAACAATTAACAAGGATTACACTATTACCAATTAACATTGATTAAACTCTTACCGATTTTCAAGGATTAAACTGTTACCGAGTAACAAGGATTTAACTTTTAATGATTTTTAATGATTGAGCTATTCCCAGGTAGCAAGGATTAAACATAAGGATTAAACTATTACCCATGATAAATAATCTTTTACCTTTAAATAAGGATTAAACTGTTTACGATTAACAATGATGACACAAAATGATTAAACTATTACCCATTAACAAAGATTAAACTGTTACTAAAACACAATTGCAACGCGACACATACGCAGCATGTTTACCACTCAAAAAGGCATTTGTGCCAGAAGTCCTGTGTATCATGAGGCACTTATGGGGCATTTGGACCGATCTGAAATGCATTGCGGCTTAAGACATATGTCAAGTATTTGGACCTTTATTTAAAATAGATGATTAATGTTATAATGAACAATTCAATTAAATAAAATATCAATGTTTCCCCTAAACATAGTGCGATGGTAATATATTTTTCTTTTATCTAGATTATAATAAAACATGTTACCCATTATATCGCAGATGATCTTGTTTTATATTTGTAAGACCATTTGTACATTTTGTTCTCTATACAATTTGTACGCATTCGTTTGTGCATTTCTACTGTTTATGTTGCAAGATTTTACTCTTTGTCATGGTGACATATCTTTATATATGTATAGCTTTTAGCATTTATATTTCCAGTCTCCAGTTTAGTCTTTTGTGTCATCCATACACGACACAAACTATCTCCTTATATTTCTATCGTGGATGTAAATACAAAATGTAGTACTGTATCATCTTCATAATGTAAATACCACAAACATATAATATGTTAACATTTTTAAGGTAAACCCTTTTCGTTAGATGTAATGTCTTCGTACATTTATTACAAAATGTCAAAGGTATGTTATTGTATTTCACCATGAAAATTAATGAAAACTAGAAGCTTTTCTTCCTTTCTCCATATTTATTTATTTCTTCTTTTTCTTTAATTCGTTCTTAATTTGACTGCGTTTTTATTCGTTATTTGATTCTACAAGTGCTTAATGTTGATATAAGCTATTCGGATATTTCCGTGATATTGTAAATCTCACTAACGTCGAAAACGCTTGAATGAAAGTTAGCTCAAAGCAGATATTTGAAGACGTTTGGTTTGAATATTGCGATAGAGTCTAAAGCGCTTGCCAATGCCTTCTAAAGTATACCGAAAAGTCATCGTTAGGTCGAACATGTTTTTGTCAATAAGTATTTGTCAATACAATTAAAAAAAAATCATTTGTTTCCGTTTTCATTTCAGCCTTCTTTGTTTTGACAAAAATACAAAAAAAGATGTTAAGTGACAGAATATATACCCTAATGATATACTTAGAGAACCAACACGTAGTTTTTCATGAAACTGGGGAAATACCAACTGATTAGGGGGTATTTCCCCACTAATACGGTCTCCTACTTTCTAGAGGACTCCCACAACTAAACGTTGTACTATTTATCAGTTAATAGTTGCTGCGTCCCCTCAATGGCTGATTTGAAGTTCAAATGATGTGAAATTTATATCAAATCAAAATGTTTTGCTACTTGATGAATTATGTTATAATACAAGTTTAATGGCATATAAGAGTACACGGGAGCTCGAAAGGCTATTATCATGACATTCCCCCATACTATTTCGTTAAGGACTTGTTCTAGGCGAACAACAGGTGATTGGCTGATTTAGTTTGTGATTTATATATGTAAATGGGCCGTGGAAAATATTTCATACAAGCATGCGTAAAGTTGTTTATTAAGAAGAATACTTGCCTGGCGATCAAAGCATTGCATCAGAAACAAGATCATACATACTTGTTTCAACAGCTAAGGTATAGAAAAGGATTAAGCAAAATCACAATATCATCCACGACAGAGTCAATAAGAGTATGTAAGAGGTGATGCGGATAATATTGAAATATTATTATAAGTAGTTTTTTGTACATCGTATGCATACATGGTTGACTTGCTATAATTCGGACAGGGTCAACACACGATTGTGTGTGTATATTGCATGGTCAATGTAAATTACCAACACATAGCTTATATCTTCTATACATATATACTATTTAATTCAATTTATTAAAACCCATCGTTATCATGCATGGTTTTCATTTTTTTTACAATATGCCTGTGGACATTTGAGTACTGTTTGAATGATTAATCATTATGATTAAGAAAGGCACCCATTATATACCAATGGAAGGCATCATATGATGTGATGTGGATAATGCTACATTGTAATTTCAGGTATTTGCTTTATGCATTATATGTATGCATGACTGACTTGCATTACCTTCGAGAATGTCAATACATGAGTGTGTGTGCGTGGTTCATTGCCAATGTAAATTACTCAAACGTAGCTTCTGTATTCTGTTCATGTATAATGTTTAATTCATTAAAATGTATCGTTGTAACGTAACATGTTTTTCATTTTTTATCGTTTTTTTTATACTATGCTGGCGGAGATCTGTATGCGATGGACAACCAATGATTCCGTACAATGTTTATCCAGGCAAGCATAATTTTCGCTTTTCGCAAACGAAGCTTGGCTATCTAATTCTATCATTGCCGTATTGTTTCTATCTAGGAGTAAGTTCAAAATTGACATATATAAATATAGTTGTCATTTACGCGGATGCTAAGTGGAATATTTGTTTTTTTCGAAATGGGGAGGCTAAACATAACCATTTCCACAGATTTGGCGCTCTTTATTCCAGCATGATCCTGACCCATATCACGAATCCAGCACTCTTGTTTACTCAGACAAAAATACCGAACATCTGTAACCTTGATATTAGGTCAAGGTTATTCAATTGAATACACTTGGTACACTTTAATCCAAGCATTAAAACTAATAACAATGGACGAATATCATTTTATCTTTGTAGGTCATGTTCAGTCATTTGCTAAAGCAATGCAGCCATCCACCCCGGGCTTTCGCCATTTATAGAGGATAGCATAATTTCATTTCTACCAACGTTGTAACGATTCACCCAGGCATGTTATAGACTCATTGTTATTGATCCACCACGGTTGATGCCGATTATAAGCGCCTCCTGACATGCGAGTAGTCAGACATAAATGGAAGTTGAATCCCGAACAGAAGGAAGGGCGTAGGCTTTTCTACCGAAGCAGGGGGAGAGTACGAGAGAGGGGCATGATCTCCAATCTTGGGGTCCCTTCCCCCATGGGATTTCCGAGAGATATAATTTGAAAATACAATAACATATCACAAAACATACCGTGAATGTCATGGCTAATGTCCTGTGATATGTTGTATACGAGCGACTCCGGCCCTACAAGTAATCCCTGGAATTAGATGATTCCTGCGACAGGCAGTGAGATACAGTATGCATATTTCTCTCCGTTCCTGCACTGCAGTCTGATCAATTGCAGATCGATTATCGTATGTACGGTGTAAATATATAGATACATAGACACATATGAACATATCTAGCGGGGAGATAAAAGTATCATTTTGTCTCTAAATTTCTCTTCGCTGGCTTTGTATTTAAAGCCCCTCATTAATGAACATCTGAACAAAAACAAAATAAAAAATATGAGTGTACCTACTCATATGAGTGTGGGAACATGGAAATATAAAAAGAATCAATCATTGTTCTAGAAGTTCACAATTGGCTATCCGAATAAATAAATATTTGTAATATTCGTCATCCAAATAGTTATGTGGTACTGCGGCTGTATCATTTTATGTTACCGCGCTAGTTGTCACGCTTATTTCCGGTGCGAATACCTCTATTTTAAGCTCTCCTTTGTGAGAAGGATGATGGATTATTTTGCCGTGGGATTTGATAATTCCTAGATCATTTTCACAGAACCTGATGGACTGACAAAAACTGTTCTCAAATTTTTCAACTGACGGTCTGAACAATAAATATTTGTAATGTTCGTTATCTAAATAGATACATGGAACTGCGATTGTATCATTTTATATGGGTTTTTTTTTGTGAGTTGGGAATTTGCTATCGCGCTCGTTGTCACGTTCCAATGCGGCATGAATATGTGAACATTGTGTATGGTAAAAAAGAGTCCATATCACCTTTATTATGATTTTAGGAACGGACACACCAAATCATTAATTCAAAACTACTTCATCAGGCTGTTCTGTCCTTCTAGGAATCCTCCTTGATGGTGGAGATATTATACGTTCGGTTGTTTCGCAATTCTAGGATTTGTCAGTGTTGGTAGGGACATCATACGTACATTTCGCCCTTCTAGTACTCCTCAGTTATAGTAGAAATAGCATACGTTTGTTCCGTCCTTTTCAGACTCGTCAGTGATGATAGGACATATAATGTTTGTACTGTACTTCCAGGACTTATAAGTGTATTAGGGATATCAAACGTCTTTTTCGTCCTTGTAAGACTCGTCAGTTATGGTAGGGATGTCATACGTCTGTTTTCCCCTTCTAAGGCCTGTCAGTGGTGGTAGATATATCAGACGTCTGTTTCGTCCTTCTGGGACTCGTCAATCACAGTAGGTATATAAAACATTTATTTCGTCCTCCTATTACTTGTTGGCGATAGGAGGGATTACATATGTCTATTTTCCCTTCTTTCACTCGTCAATAATGTAAGTGATATCACTTGAATAATGATATTATGTATAGACGTTTGGATAAAGCTATTGAGTGACCAATTGCAATGCAAATATTAGGTCGCTTACCTCCACTTAAATCCGTTTCTTTTTTTATTTTATTTACAGAATATGAATATTTGTTTGTTTCTCAATTGCAGGAGGAAGCATGTTTACATAGTATATGTGATGAAATAACTTTGCGTACTATATAAAGTTTGGAAGGTGAGTATGGCTGGGACTAGTTTAGTTTGTTTGGCTTGTTTTTGTTTAACGTCCTATTAACAGCCAGAGTCATTTAAGGACATGCCAGGGATTGGAGGTGGAGGAAAGCCGGCCGGAGTACCGGAGAAAAACCACCGGCCTACGGTCAGTACCTGGCAACTGCCCCATTTAGGTTTCGCGACCCAGATGTTGAAGGCTAGAGATAAAGTGTCGGACATCTTAACCACCCGGCCACCGCGGCCCCTCGGCTTGGTAATAGGGCTGAAATTGTGCTTTATACTCATATTTATCATATATCGCGTGAAAAGTCTCGATGTTACTTGTCGGATGTGAGGCGTTATATCAAAGGGTCTCTGAGTGAGTTTATGTACTATAGACTAGAATAAATTACCTCCCTTTATACCACCGATTAGGTGATATTACTGTATACCCCAATACGCGGGACTGGTTCTAAATAATAAAGATGTAGGTATTACAGGTGAGCGGTGCTTTTCATTGTCTGCTCATAATCATTTACATATATTGGAAATTATTTATCCAGTTTGATGTGCTTTTATTTGAGATAGGCGACTCCGCTGTTATATTTCTCATTTTTAACTAGGTGTGCATACAAAAGTCTACGGCGGCGTACTAGGGCCACTGCATTTTTTTCTATCTTGATTATCTTATTAAATTAGTACTGTATAGCCGGAAATTTTAGCGGGACTTTAATTTGACGATTTGGCGGGTCCGTATATAGATCGCCAAAACTTAACCCGTCAAATTTTAACACAGCCAATAAAAAAGACGCGAAAATCTCATTTTTGCCAATATATTGTAGTTTCTGTTCCGACCGTCATTTACCCTTGATAACTCACGAGAGTATCGAGCGGTGAAATACGTTGGTTGTTGCCTTGCAACTGACGGCCAAAATGCCGATAGGTACATACGAATAGCTACTGAACTACAACTCACGATACATGTAAAGCAATACAAGTATTACATATACCGCATTATACATTTTTTGTGTGCAAACAAAATCATCTACCCATACCATTCAATGAACTGATGTTAACACTTTACCTGTAGACTAATTGTTAAACTTACCTGTACGTATACACATCATAAAATAGTTGACCACGACGATATCATACGGTTGATTAAATTCTCTTTGATTTTGGGTAACGGTTTCCGATTTCAAGACAGATGATCAATAATACACAACACACTTAATCAACATGGATAGTATGTATGGACATAACATAATTACTTGTATCTATATCATATATCGGTAGGTAATACATTCGCTCAACGCAAAATTAAAACCCTAGATTTTAAGGGATTGCTCAATTTAAACACGCCAAAATTTAACTTCCAGTTTTCATGACCAAATCGCCAAATTTTACGACCGCTAAAATTTCCCGCTATACGGTATCTTATACGTACAACTTACTTTCTTGTACGTACAACTAAATATCTTGTACGTACAACTTAGTATCGTGCACGTACAAGATAACATTTTTAACGGAGAGAAATGTTCTGAGTGGAGGAGTGTTAGATCATAGCGGATGCGTATCAGACTGGAATGAACTGAAGGGTGAGAGTAACCTATTCCGTGGCCAATTTAATGCAATTATTCTGAGCAATGTTTTGATGTCACAAACAGACAATGACGTACGTGATTTACTACACATTTTTGTAAATTAGTTTCGGTGTCAGTCAAATGCATATTGATCTATCTGAATAGTTAATCATTATGATTAAGAAACGCCACCATTATATTACCAATGAAGGCATCAGATTGGGTGATGCGATAATGTTATATTATAATTTCAAGTATTTACTTAATGCATCATATGTATGCATAGACGACTTGCATTAACTTCGAGAATGTCTATACATGA